>NW_015387183.1:278183-296671 GCF_001527695.2 Protobothrops mucrosquamatus | reverse complement strand
TCTCTCTCTCTCTCTCTCTCTCTCTCTCTCTCTCTCTCTCTCTCTCTCTCTCTCTCTCTCTCTCTCTCTCGTGTCTCTTATCTCTATCTTTGTCTCTCCATCTCTTTATCTCTCCCTGTCTATCTCTCTGTCTCTCTGTCTTTTTCTTTCTCTGACTCTATTTTTCCATCTGTCCATCTCTCTCTCATCTCTCTTATCTCTATCTCTGCCTCTCCATCTCTCTATCTCTCTGTCTCTCTGTCTTTTTCTTTCTCTGACTCTATTTCTCCATCTGTCCATCTCTCTCTCTCTGTCTTTCTCTCCCTCTCTCTCTTATTTCTTTGTCTCTTCACCCCTCTCTCTCTCACTATCTGTCTATCTCTCTGTCTCTGTTTCTGTTTCTCTCTCTTTCTAATATTTACCAACTGCAATTTCTAATTAAAGAAGATCTCACACTAAACCCCCATAGATCTCCAGTTGTTTGCATCTCAAATAAACAGGTTAAGGGTGGTCTCTCTGTGCAGTGTGGGACATGTGCTGTTGGCCAGAACAGACCTTTCTGTGTCTGCCAGAGCAATAGTTTGATTAACTATAAGGTATATATGTTCCTAGAACATCTCTCAGTGCTTTCTCACCCCAGTAAATGCTTCAGCAAAAAACAGCATATGCCCGAGAAGTACAGTACGTCCTGGAAGAACGCGACGAGAGCTTTGTTTATCACATGTCGTCAATGCTGCAACAGTTGGGCAGCTCTGATTGTGAAGCCAGAGTGTGAACATGGCCTGCTTAATGAGTTTCTACAACCTGTTTTCTTTCAGGACCACCTGCTGGTCAACAAATGGGGACTCAGGTTAGAAGAGGGATGAGCAAAAAGGAATGCTCATCTTTCAAGGCAACCAAGATTCCACCTGAGAATCTGCCAAGGCTGGGACTAGCTTTTGGCAAAATCTGCCTGTCTCGTTTTAATATTTCAGTTTCTCTCTTTTTGCATTGGATAGGAGGAGCATTTGCTGGAGGGAAGAAAGCTGCCAGTTGCAAATGTTCTTCATTGGATTTGTATTGATTTGATCTTCATTTGATACAGAGGATGAACTGTAGAATGAACGGGTAGGTCTAGTCTAACAAAAAAAGACTGAGGTGACAGGATAGCAGACTTTCAAGATTTGAGGGGCTGCCACAGAGAAGAGGGGGGGGGGGTCAATCTATTCTCCAAAGTACCAGAAGGAAGGACAAGAAACAATGGAGGGAAAGTAATCAAGGAGAGAAGCAACCTAGAACTAAGGATAAATTTCCTGACAGTTAGAACAACTAACCAGTGGAACAGCTTGCCACCAGAAGTTGTGGGTGCTCCATCACTGGAGGCTTTTAAGAAGAGACTGGTCAGCCACTTGTCTGGAATGGTATAGAGTCTCCTTCTTGAACAGGCGGTTGGATTGGAAGACCACCAGGACTCCTTCCAGCTCTGTTATTCTGCTGTCCACTCCCAATGTAGACATGTTGTGCTTTTCGTCCATCAAACATAAATTTGCCCTTGGTAGAGTAGAATCCGTAGTCACTTTGACATGAAGGAGTTTATGGGAATAGCTTCTTCTTTAGATATCTTAGTGCCAAAGCTTTTAGGGCTTTAAAAATAAGCAAGCAGCACCTTAGTATTTGCTCAGAAATGAATTGGTATCCAGGGTAACAATATATGATCAGTTTGATCATAACTTTCCCTATAGTATTTTACTCGATCTGTACATTTTGAGGCTCTTTTATGGGTTGTATCATTAAACACAAGATCTCTGGCAGGCCCTGCCCTACACCACCCTTTTTATTCTTAAAGAGTTTAACAATGCTATTAACATAAACAAAAGGGGAAAAAAAGCCTTGAATTTCTGGGAGGGAGGTCCAAATAAAATTAATAAGTACATGTATCCCTTCCTCCACAAGATATCTTACAAATGTGTGTGGGATTCCAATTCCCAGATTTCCTAACCATGATTGTGTTTAGGAATTCTGGGAGTTGTTGTCCGAACACATGCAAAGAATACAAGATAAGGAGTTAGAAAATAAATAAATGAAGACAAGCCCAGAAGAAAAGCTCAGGATCCAAAAAGATCTGGACAGACCTGGGCAGACCTGACCTCCAAGGTCCCTTCCAACTTGATTTATTATTATAAGATGTTCCTTTATGTTACGGTGTCTGAAGAGTTGCTTGCAACACTAACCGGCATACACGGGTTTTTGCCCTGCCTTACGAATGCTGTTCAATTGCAGTAATGCCCACTGGGTGCATTTGACAACTGAAACCTTGTTAAACTCCCCTCTGTCTCCCAGGTATTGTTCACTGACAAAACTAACAATCATGTTTCTCCGCCTTGCAATCACAGCCAAACTCCATTAACAGCTCCTGCTAATTATCAACTTCTAAGAGATTTCTTAGGTTTTGGGGCAAAAAAAACGTTGCTCTCTTTCTAGATGAAAACGCTTCCCCTTTTCCAATGCTGCACTATTGGCTGCAGTGAAGTCCTTTAGAAGAGAAAGCTAGCTCTGAATTTCCAGTGTACCCTTTGGGGCGACAAACATCTTTTAAACTTTAATCATACAAGGAGATGTATTTGTTTGTTTCCATGGCTGCTCTGTGTTGCCCACAAGGGCCTAATTAGCTAGGCACAGTTGCTTGTATCATATTATCTTTTTGTCTAATTTTTTTTAAAAAAGAAAATATAAGTAGGATAACTCGAAGCACAGATTGTAGGCCTGGAGCCATCTGAAGATCAACAGTTAGCTTTCGGTGATCCCATCTCCCTGGTGAAACAGGTTTTTCCTTCCAAGAACTCCTAATGAAGAAGCAGGAGACATCCCGAGGATGGCTATGGAATAATCTCACTGAATAATAATCTTAGAAATAGAATAGAATAGAATAGAATAGAATAGAATAGAATAGAATAGAATAGAATTCCTTATTGGCCAAGTGTGATTGGACATACAAGGAATTTGTCTCTGGTGCATAAGCTCACAGCAAGGGACATTGATTATTGGCATCATAATATTTTTATATTCATCTCTTTTTTTTCAAAAGTCAATATATAGCAACCGCAAACAACAATAATCGCGAAGAAAAGCATAAAGCCAGTGGAACTGCTTTTAAAACCTACTCTTGATTTCCAAACTGCTAATGCATCAATAGCATCCGTGCAATGTCATTTAAGAGGGAGGCTGTTAAGACCAGTCTCTAATGCATCCAGTGAGTACAAATAATTGGCAACGGTATAATGGCTGTTTCTTCCTCCCCCCCCCCCCCCCCGAATCAGAAAATTAACTGGAGAAGTTCCAAAGCAGAAGGACCACGTGGCTGGTATATCTACTTTAGCTCTAAAAAATTTGGCTTCCTCTGGCTACGTTAGTCTATAGCTGCAGTATCCTTTTAGCTGCAAGGGATATGCTAGAGCAGCTGAGGAGGATGGGCTCTGCAGTTTAACACAACCAGTGTGTACTTAACTCATCCAAGTCATTAATGAAGATATTGAAGAGTACTGGGCCTAAGACGGAACCTTGTGGTACCCCGCTGCTTACTTCTCTCCATGTGGATGTGGTGCCACTGAGGACTACTCGTTGAATATGATTTGTCAGCCAGCTACAGATCCATCTGGTGGTGATGTTGTCTATTCCACCTTTTCCTAGCTTACCAAGGAGTAGGTTGTGATCTACTTTATCAAATGTCTTACTGAAATCTAAGTATGCTACGTCCACAGCATTTCGCTGGTCTACTCGTTTGGTCACTTTATCGAAGAATGTGATAAGATTGGTTTGGCACGATCTGTTTTTAACAAACCCGTGCTGGCTACTAGTTATGACTTTGTTTGCTTGTCACTTGTTGTTTTTGTTTCACTAAAGGGAAGGTCGGCAACAATGTTTTGCAAAATCACCCTCTTAGTAGAGCTGCACAAGATAAGAGCGATGCCTCCATCCATGTCAGCATTTTCAAAGCTTACAAATATTTGAAAGTGGCTTCACGGGAACTCTCGAAGCTGGTTCGTGTTGTGATGCGCAGCTTCCTTTCAAGGCCATCCTTCTTTTGTTTCCCCCTTTTCAACGCAGAGTCATAAAACTGAGTCAAGTAAAAAGAAAGGGAAAGAAACGTCATTCCTTAGCAAAATCTCATAAATCAAAATGTGGCACAGCTCAGCACTAGTCTCCGAAGACATCTGATGGACCAGGAGCGAAGCTAGGGAAAGAATTCACAGCTGGGAAAATATTTGGACAAACGCCCAGCTTAAAAAGCAGCATTGTTATTTTGTGCGCCTCTGCAGGCAAGAGCGCAAAACAAACCAAATCCAGCAAAGGCGCAAAAGTGGCCGAGATCTTAGTTGAAACTCTATAAATCAAAGTTGTGCCAGGATGTTGCAATGTAATTGCAACGAATTTATGCACAAGTTAGCAACCCGAGAACGTGGATAAGTGCTCAGAAGAGGGAGCATCTCTGTCCGCCTCTTTGTGGAACGGACTTTGGCAGGTAGGAAGGTAAACCGGCTGCCCGAGTGTCAAACTACTTTAAAAGCTCTTTAAGTATTCCCTTTCCTGGAGCCACCTGTCCCTTCCAACGCTTTTAATCTGTCACAGGTGGCAGAGACCAACCTGCTAAACCTTTTGACTTTGAGAAATATATATATATATATATATTTCACTATGTAAACCCATGCCGAGGTATTTCCTTAATTCTTCCCAAACAAGCCTTTCATCCTTTATTGTCCCTTCCAACTTAATGAGTTAACAGGACTCTGAAATCCCTTCATTTTGACCTCGGAGGTCTTTTTGGCTGCTCTCCACCTGCTCCTTTAGAAGTTGGAAGGCAAGACCTTACAAAAACGCAAAGTGATCTCTCTTTATTTTTCTTCCTCCTGTGCAGGAAAGTGAAATTAACGCAAGCTTTGAAAAACGGGGTGCTTTCAAGCTCTTTGCTAAAGAAGTTCAGTTAGCACAGGCTCACAAAGCTGATTCCTCTTCCACCAGCGATGAGCGGTTGGTTTATTTTAGGATATGTTCCTTTCTTATAACTGCTAGGCAGAGACGGAAAAGGTGAAATGACAACCCAGAAGCTGCCACTTTTTTTTAGCCAAGCAATAGTGAAATATTTATCTGCAACTCATGACAGTTTTTCTCCTAAGAAAAATACATTTTAAATACAGGTAGTCCCCAACATACAACCACAATTGTTAAGCCCAAACTTTCCAGTGCTTAACAAGAGAGTTGTTAAATGCATTTTGTCCCATTTTACGACCTTTCTTGCCACAGTTAAGTGAACCTGGCTTCCCCATTGATTTTTGTGTGTGAGAAGGTCACAAAAGGGGCATCACGTGACCCAGGGACCCTGCAACCCCGTCATAAATATGAGCCAGTCGCCAAGCGTCTGAATTTTGATCATGTGACCAGGGCCGTAAGTGTGAAAAATGGTCATAAGTCGCTTTTTTTTAGTGCCGTTGTAACTTCGGTCAATAAGCAAATTGTTGTAAATTCAGGACTCCCTGTATTTTATTCATTTCAAAGGGGGAGAGAACAGACTTCATATGGATGGTGTAATTTTGCTCAGTGTCTAATATCCCCAAAATGATAATAAAAGACATTCATTGTGGAATGCTTATTTGCAAGAATTACTAATAGCAATAGGATACAATCATGTTTAAAGTTAGAGTCAAAGTGGTGAAAGAGATTTATAAGGTCTGCAGAAATGACAACCACACATATATAATCTAACTGGGAGTCAGTTGAAATCAGTCGACGATTCGGCAAACGTCCAGGAGGGCTGCCAATTCAACCAGGCTTCGTTATACATGAACAAAGTGGACTGGAGGAACGCAAAGCATTTGGCACGTGGGCTGTGAAAGTGGTGGTTTCCAGCACATTCTGACGTTTGGGGAGACCTGGTGTCTCTCCCGGAGCAGGAACTGTCAACGAATTTTGGAATGGGCTTTCACGTCTCTCGTCCTATCCGGTGGTAGTGATGGTCAAAGGAAGATAAGTGGTAGGGAGAACGGGCGTGAGATGGGGAGAGGAAGACGAAACAAAGGAAGAAGAAAGAAGGCTGGAGTTCATTAGCTTTCCATTTTCTTTAAGAGATCTCCGTGCAGATTCAGTTTCAGTCTTGCCCTTCGGCGCTGATGTCAACCCCCGGGTTCTGTTTTCACTGGAGGATAGGTTTCATTACATTAATAAAGCTGCACAAATGGTTCCAATTAGGGAGAACCACAAAGAGCTTGTCAAAAGGGATCAGGCTGGAGTTTTCGATGCTTTTATTCTGGAAAAACCTTGGGTTCAAGTCATCACCCTGAATGATTCAATTCCAGGTGCTCACCTGCTCTGCAGGACAGGAGAGTCCCCCGATCCATCCCCATCCCCCTTTCCCACACGTTTCAGATAATTAAAGCCACGTTAAGAGAGACCCTACTACTGTACTAATATTGAAGTATTAGTACCACTTTATAAAGTGTTAGTAAGACCACACTTAGAATATTTCATCCAGTTTTGGTCACCTCGATATAAAGAAAGATGTTGAGACTCTGGAAAGAGGACAGAGAAGAGCAATGAAGATGATTAGAGGACTGGAGGCTAAAACATAGGAAGAACGGTTGCAGGAACTGGATCTCTCTTTAACAAGCTTCCAGCCATATCAATAGCTTGCTTATCCCTATAAAGAGAGAGAGAAAAATGGGTGGGAAGGTTAGATTCCTTGGAAGCTGGGCTAAAAAGATTGAAAGCCTGAACACAGCTATGCAATCAAGGGACCGCAAGCTGTGGCTGAACCTCAAGAGATTTTTCCACATTGTATTGAGGCCCAAAATAAGTTTAGTGTCATCACGGTAGCTTATGTCTGTCTACTCAGTATTATAAAAAGAGACAGGCAGAGCTGATTTTTTTTTTTTTTAAAAAAAAAGATAACTCCAATTCACTTGAAACTGGTGGGGAAAACGTCCTTTCTAAGAGAAAAGCAAAGTGGATAAAGAAAGAAAAATGTAACTTATAGTTCTTGACTTGCATCTCAGTAGGAGACTTGTGAGTAGCTTTTTAAGTCAGGGAGAAGTACTTAAAATGCAGACTGCCTGTCCTTGTTCTCTTGACTTTGAGAGGTATGGCTTGTTCCCATGGACAAGTTATCACCCCTCGCTTTGATCCATCGCTTCATGTTCAAAATGGCTTTTATGCCACCTTCCCATATAATGGATAATTTAGCCCATGCCATTAAGGAAAAGCTGGGACATATTATACTTCCTTTTTTTTTGTAATAAGCTTCAATTGCTTTTGAAAGCAGGTAGGAATTTCTTTTTTTTTTCATTCAGGTATGCCTCCATCAAATATGCACTTCATTTTTTTTTGTAAAAGAATTTAAACTGCCATTATTTTAATTTTTAGAATGCATTTGTTGCACGAACTCAGTTTAGAAGGATCTAAAACACTGCGTGTATTGCTATATCACATGCTAATTTCCCCTGCCTGCCTTAAAACTGTGTTTCCCTTGATCGATGTTAATGTCTGAATTGGATAAGGAAGTATGTAAAGTATAATCAGGATGTGAAAGATGCGAACGGTAGGGGAGGCAGAAGGATAAAGCTACCCCCACCACAGTCCAAGCTGTGCTTCTTCAACTTTCTAAATTCATCCATTTTCTGAGTTTGTATAATAGCTTAAATCAAAAACCAACCCAAAGGAATGGATTCTCACAACATGCTAAACCACAAAATCCATTCATCTGCCAATTTGCCAATCTGCCCACCCATCCACCCACCCCTCATCCACCCACCCATCCACCCATCCACCCCTCCATCCCTCCATTCCTCCATCCACTCATCCATCCATGGTTAAAGATGTGCCAGAATAAGAAAACCTATAAAGTGACAATTTGTACTACACAAAACCATTAATTATTAACCTCCTTTGCCCCTTGGATTTGTGGGTGCTCCAGTGCTGAAGGTCTTCAAGCAAAGATTGGACAGCTATTTGTCCAGGATGCAATAAGGCCTCCTGTCTTGGACAGGGCGTTAGACTAGAAGATCTCCAAGGTCCCTTCCAGCCCTGTGATAGCATGTTGAAAGCCAATGAGGCTTCGTTCTGGGTAGACACGTACAATATTTGATTTGTTGACTTTCAATGCTTTTATCAGTCAGTCTGACTGTAGAATCAGCCGTTGATTTGCATAGGCAACCAGCTAATTTTGAATATGACCATCATAGATATGATCAAAGGATGAAGTCTAGAGTAAGTTAAATGGTAAAAAGCCAAGCTCCCAAGCAAATATTTGGATCATGAAAGTTCACAAGTCCTACTGTCTAGCAGACAACATTGCTACAAGAGTATCTAATGCGGTTCCTTTAATGGCTAATGCTAACTCTATCTGCATTTTTGGCAGAGGTTTACCTGGTTCAGGATGCAGTCCAGATTCTGGCTGTTGATTTGAGGAAGTCTGCAGCGAGAGACGTTGGGTGAGAGATTTATATACTTCTGGAAAAGATTTATTTTGATGAATTGGTCTGCGTTAATATGAGAAATCTCGTAAATAATGAGCTTCGGTTTTCAACATTTCGAAGGACAGCTTTGGCAAAAAGTCAGGGTATGCATTAAAAGACAGGCGTTTGGAAGGGCCCAATAAATAAAAGCCCTGAAATATGGCTTCTTTATGAGAAAGGCATTTTAAATCATGTTGATAAAGCATCTAAATGAAGTCCTCAAAATGAAGACAAAGGAGGGGCTCCCCCCCATAACTATTTATAGGTATTTGGGATATATAAAGAGAGAGCTAAGTTCCCTCTTTCAGCCACTCTACTTCAAAATGTATTTCTATATTCATTACATGTAAAGGAAAAACTTTGGCACAAGCTGTTAGCTTAATGTATTGGATTTTGTAGCAGGTAAATATGACAACCAGTTTGGTGTTAGCGGTTAAGGCATCAGGCTAGAAACTGGGAGACGGTGAGTTCCAGTCCACCCGAGGCACAAAGTCAGCTGGGTGACCTTGGGCCAGCCACTCTCTGTCAACCCCAGAGAGGAGGCAGTGGCAAACCACTTCTGAAAAATCTGAAAACTGCAGGGACCTGTTCAGGCAGTCTGGGAGAATAGGACACAACTGAATGGAAGGAAAAAAAAGTTTTGTTAATGGTTAATGTTGACCCTCAAGAGTTGATAGGGCCAATCACCAGGAGATGGTGAGTTCTAGTCTCACCTTAGACATGAAAGTCAGGTCAGTGACTTTGGACTAATCAGTAAGAGACTCTGAGTTCAAATCCCACCCTTGAAAGCTGGCTGGGTGCCTTTGGGCTAATCACCAGGCGTCGGTGAGTTCTAGTCCCGCCTTAGGCATGAAAGCAAACTTGGCCAATCACCAGGCGTCGGTGAGTTCTAGTCCTGCCTTAGGCATGAAAGCCAGCTGGGTGACTTTGGGCCAGTCCCTCTCTTTCTCTCAGCCCAACTCACCTTACAAAGTTGTCGTTGTGGGGAAAACAAGAGGAAGAAGTAGTATTAGATGTGTTTGTTGTTTATATATATTAAAAATAAAGGTGGGATATAAAACAAACACACACACACGGTACTTTTCATGTCAGTTCTGTATTCTTTTCAGTCCCGGGATGAAATATTTTGATTTGTCCTGTTATCTTAAATGAACTCTGTTGTTCGCTGGATCAAAATACTTCCCCTGTTTTATTGCATTGATTTCATGTACAGTAACACGGCGTTTCCCCCTCTCCACAGTTCAGCTACAGTGTGAAAACAGGGACACAATAACCCAATTGCATTGGAAAAAAAAAACCCCACATCGATTTAATTGTTATGGTTGTGAGCTTCTGTTTCTTTTGCCTTTAAAAGTGGATGGCTGCCACCCCCTGGGGTCTCTTGTGGATGTCCTGCAGACTGGAAATTTTAACCCCAACAAATGAACATCCTGGTTGCTGCTTCTCATCTCCATATTAAAGCTAATAAGGGAAAAGGTAGTGACACACACACACACACACTCTGAGGAGGAGGAGGCGAGGAGGAGACAACTCCAAAATAATTCCCAATCTTCCCACTGCACTCCTTGGAAAATACCGTGCTAGACCTTCGTGGGAGCCACTGCGAGAGAATAAAGCACTTTTAAGTGTAAACAGTGGCGTTAAGGCACTTTTAAGTCATTGGAGGTACTTTAAGGCGCTCCAGGGTGTTCATACCACCTTATATAGCTCAAAGAGATGTAATTTTTCCCCCCTCCCTTTACTTTAAAGAACATTTTCCGCAGGCAGGCAGAATGACGGTGATTGTTCAGTCATCGCTGCTGAAAAAGCGTGTATTAAAGATCTGTGTGATTTCCAGCACATTTATCTGGATTCTTATCCAGGCTTCCAGCTGAGGATGAATCTCAAATTGCCATTGAGAAACCTTTCATTTAAAAAAAAAGAAAGGAAAACCACACACACACACACACACACACACACACACACAGAGTGATAGACACAGCATCCTTGCTTTCTCCCTCCCCTTCTCTCCCTTGACTCAGAACTGTCTCACTGATTTCTCTTTCAAAAACATTAAGAAAGGAGTTACTGCTCCTGTTTAACTTTTATTCTTTTATTCTTAAGGCCTATATTTGGTCACTCCAGATAGTTTTTTTTCCCCCTCTGGGACACGTACTACAACACAAAGGAGATCGGGGATGGGGTTTGCATAGATGGAAACATTCATCAGACAGTGTTTGTCATGTTGAAAAATAAAATAAGTAACCGAGGGACAGAATCAAGAGCACGCGAAGTGTTAGCACCGCTTGATAAGCCTGAGTAAGACCACACTTGGCATGCTGCATCCAGTTTTGGTCTCCGTGATACAAAAAAAAGATGTTGAGACTCTGGAAAGAGTGCAAAGAAGAGCAGCTGAGATGATGAGGGGCTGGATGAACAACAGTTGCAGGAACTGGTTATGTCTAGGCTAGTGAAAAGACGGACGAGGGGTGACATGATAACAGTGTTCCAATATTTGAGGGGCTGCCACAAAGAAGAGAGAGCCAACTTTTTTTCCAAAGCACCAGAAGGCAGGACAAGAAGTAACAGATGGAAACTAATCAAGGAGAGAAGCAACCTAGAACAGAGGAGAACTTTCCTGACAGTGAGAACAATTAACCAGTGGAACGGCTTGCCACCAGAAATTATGAGTGCTCCATCTCTGGGGGTTTTTGGAGAGTCATTTATCCAGAATGGTATAGGGTCAGGAGTTAGTAGACCTCTGCTTAAAACCTTCATAGACATTTTCTATGAGCATTAAGCACAGGCCATTGGTGTGTATGTGAGCTTAAACTACAATGAGTAGATTATGTCTTCTTTCTCAAATGTCTCCTTGATTTCAGAGGTGGTTTTTTTTTTTTTTTTTAAACACAGAGCCCATAATTCCTCGTTATTCCTTGGCAGTTCAGCAATACAGTTTCCTCCATGTGTTTGGCAGTGAGTTCCCATTCTGCCTGATGGAAATGAACGAGCCCATTTGTTTTGTCTGCTTTTCAATTTTTTAAGTTGACTTTAAGGTTTGGCAGGACAGCAGTCCTCCTCCTTTAATAGTCCAACAAACAATTTTTTATCCAGAAGTCTCAACCAGAGGGCTATTTAGAAATTTGTCCAGAATATGCTAACATACATGTTGAACTTTTAAAATTGATAAATGTAAATGTTAAATAATATTTTGATTGTGCAATATTTTATGAATACACACATACACAAACCGAGGGGGTGTGTATTTTTGCGTGCATAGGTGTCTGTATGAAAACCATACGTTTGTACTTTCCTGGTTTGCAGATCAGGGAAACATTGCCATCAAGGTTGGATGTATTTATATATATTGTAGGGCCCTTATCAAAAAGTCAACAGATAACAGAGATAATAGATAACAGCTGTCTTTTAGTAGTTGAGGGTCTTCCACAAAGAAGAGGGAGTCAAGCTATTCTCCAAAGCGCCTGAAGGCAGGACAAGAAGCAAGGGATGGAAACTTATCAAGGAGAGAAGCAACCTAGAACTAAGGAGAACTTTCCTGACAATGGGAACAATTAATCAGTGGAACAACTTGCCTCCAGAAGTTGTGGGTGCTCCATCACTAGAGGCTTTTAAGAAGAGACTGGACATTGACTTGTCTGGGATGGTATAGGTTCTCCTGCTTAAGCAGGCGTCTGGACTAGAAGACCTTCAACCTTATTATTCTGTGTTCCATGTTCCTGAATAGTCCCATCAGCCTAGGATGACCTTTCTTTGGTCATCTTTCCAAACAAAATCCTGGGTTGCATCCATCTGCCATTTTTCTAATCAGAGAAGACTCAGAAGATCATGCTTTACAGCTTGTCAGATTCCCATTTTTAAGAAGTTAGAAGAATCCTACCACAAAATATCAGGGGGAGCGGGCAAGTTGGTGAGTGACATCTGGAGGAGACTTTTGCCTCCCTGCTTCTTGATAATACTGTTCCTTTCAGGAAAGCTCTTGATTTGAAGAAGAAACATAACTGAAAATAATGCAAGAAGGCTTGTTTTTTCCTTCCCCAAAATGTCTTTATCTGCCAGGATGCAGCGAAGGGAGAAAAGAGGTTTCACGCAAAGCGGTGTGCAGAACAAATGCTGAACCTTGGAAAATAATGTTTTGTCTGGACTGGACGTTTTGTTTCCCTACAGACTCAAAAAGTTTGGCAAGAGTTTGCTCACATTTATTAGGAGGTCTTTTGATGATTTTTACAATTGAATCTGGGATACGTTTCAAGGGAAGCTTGGCAACCTCTCCAGGCCCACAACAGAATTTGGGAGAAAGCCACAAGAATGTCAGTCTGTCTGTTTTGGTGGTTCTTCTTAGAGCAAACATGCCTTTAACGTTGGCAGAGTCCGTTCTGGGAAACTTCCCATTTCTTTACCCAGGAAATGTAGCCTCAACAATAAAATATTAAACAATAATAAAGGCAACCGAGTCTGTTTCTTAGCCCACAGGTTTGAGTTCTTTCCTTCTTGAGGACAGTTACAAATTGGGATGGACCAGGATTAGTTCATAAAAGCTTCAACATCTTGGCTTTTCCAGGCTGATGTTCTTATTCCTCCAGGCTGATGGATGATGATCGTGTATAGAGTGCATTCAAACACGGTACCAACAGGACCAGTCTTCTCTTCCCAGGAACATTTTATATACCAAAAACCCACGGACCCCTGCCTTGGGCAGGAGCTGGAGTAGAAGACCTTCAAAATACCTTCCAGTCCTATCATTCTATGATTTGTCTGATCTGTCAAGTTCCCTTTTGTCAAGATCCATCTGTCTACTCATGGTCCCCCACTTTTGAACTGCTGGGTTGGCAGGAGCTGCAGCAAGTGACAGGAGCTCACTCCATCATCATCAGCAACAGGGTCTCAAACACAAGCCTGCCAATTGTCAGCCCAGCGTCCTAACCACGTGAACCACCACACTCCCTATAGAGCTGAAAAGGATCTCAGACATCTTCTAGTCCAAATCTCTGCTCAAGGCAGGAGACCTTACACCATCCTGGTGAAATAACAGAATAACAGAGCTGGAAGGGACCTTGGAAATCTTCTGATCCAGCCCACTGCTCAAGCAAGAGGCCCTATAGCATTCCAGACAAGTGGCTGTCCAGTCTCTTCTTAAAAACCTCCAGTGATGGAGCACCCACAACTTCTGGAGGCAACCCTTTGCACCGGTTAGTTCTTCCTGTTGGGAAATTTCTCCTTAGTTCTAGGTTTCTTCTCTCCTCGATTAGACCAATGGTTGCATGGTCTATTCTTGAATACCTCCAAGTGATTCTACCTTCCAGTAACTCAATATCACACACAAAGACCTTTTGTGGTCCTAGCTGGAGTTGCTGGAGACTGAACAGGGATCTACTGCAAACTGGGCATGGTGGGCGTCAGGATACATCTGGAGGAACTTCAAGAATTCCTTTGGCTTCTTGAGAGGCTTTGCTTTCTCTAGTCGCACCATTATTTTTGTCTGCCTGACAGCTCCTTTCTACAGAGGCTCCAAGCGTGATCCAAGCAAGAAAAACGGCCGTATCTTCTGCAGGGTGGAAAGATTCCAAGGACCTCTTTAGATGGATTGTGATCCTTCAGCCAAGGCTCCCATTTCATTTGTTTTCCATCGGCAGCCTTGAAAGTGTGTAGCAGACACAGTTGCTCCTTAGCAGCCAAGGACTTTCTTCACTTATGTAAAGCTTTTCAGAATTTTCTTTTCAACCTGAAAATTCCAAGTTATTTGGCATCATCATCCCCATCAGCAAATACTGCGGCTATTACTAATAATAAAACAATATGCTAAGAAGAATACCAAGCGTGACAGTAATGACACTGCCTGCCCTCAGGTTTTACAATGTGAAAATGACATAGAACAGAGCACAACAGAATTGGAAGGGAGCCTCTTCTCAAACAGGAGACCCTATGTACCAATTTCAGACAAGTGGCTGTCCAGTCCCTTCTTGAAAACGCCCAGTGTTGGAGCACCCGCAATGTCTGATTGTTCTCATTGCCAGGAAGTTTCTCCTTAATTCCAGGTTGCTTCTCTCCTTGATTAGTTTCCATCCGTTGTTTCTTGTCCTGCCTTCTGGTGCTTTGGAAAATAGGTCGACCCCCTCTTCTTTGTGGCAACCACTCAAATATTGGAACACCGCTATCATGTCTGCCCTAGTCCTTCTTTTCACTAGACGGGACATAACCAATTCCTGCGATCGTTCTTCACATCTTTTAGCCTCCAGCCCCCTAATCATCTTTGTTGCCATTTTCTGCACTCTTTCCAGAATCTCTACATCGTTTTTATATCATGGCAACCAAAACTGAGTGCAGTTGTTAAGTCAGCTATGCCCCATTTTACGAGCTTAATAATAATAATAATAATAATAATAATAATAATAATAATAATGATGATGATGATGATGATGATGATGATGATGATGATGATGATGATGATGATGATGATGATGATGATGATGATGTTGGAAGGGACCTTGGAGGTCATCTGGTCCAACCCCCTGCTCAGGCAGGAAACCCTACACCATTTCAGACAAATGCCTGTCCAGTCTCTTCTTAAAAACCTCCAGTGTTGGAGCATTCACCGCTTCTGGAGGCAGGTTGTTCCACTGGTTAATTGTTCTAACTGTCAGGAAGTTTCTCCTTAGTTCCAGGTTGCTTCTCTCCTTGATTAGTTTCCACCCGTTGCTTCTTGTCCTGCCTTCAGGCGCCTTGGAGAATAGCTTGACTCCCTCTTCTTTGGGGCAGCCCCTGAGACATCTTTGTTGCTCTTTGGGTCTTTTCGGGTTTTATTGTATTTTCACTTAGAAGAAAGCATGGTTGAAGCAATAGTCAGAAAATGGCAATAGAGATTCAAGGTGATTTTAAAAAAAATAGCCAGGGTTGTGCATTTATTCCATTTTTTTAAAAAAAAATGCACATTTCAAATTCTTCACGAGCTTAAGGAATGATCAAATAAGTCCCAGAGGTTTTTTTCATCCTAAAACACAACCCTGGAGATTAGAAGCGGTTGCGTTTTTGATTTTTCTCTACTGTTACCGCAGCACGTTTGTCTCTTTAAATGGGGGTGGAAGGGAGGGGGCAATGGTCAAATTCTAACATCGACCAGTAGATGGCGGTAAGGTATAATAAAACCATTCATTTGCCCGGCAAGAAAAAACGAGAGAATTTTGTTACTTGGTGAACGTGCTGGAAAAAACTGGCCAATTATTTTATCGTTTTACACTTGATGGTGATGCCCCAAATCTCTTGAAGATGGGGTGGGGGTGGGTGGGAATAATGGAATCTTCTTTAAGACCAGGATTTTTCAGTAAATGTAGCACTGAAAATAACTGAAAGAGAAGTTCTGTTTCCTTAACCACTTAAAAAATAAATAAAGTAAGATATATCTCAGAAAATATACATATATATATATATAAATTGATGAAAGAAAGAAAGAAAGAAAGAAAAAGAAGAAAGAAAGAAGGAAGGAAGGAAGGAAGGAAGGAAAGAAGGAAGGAAAGAAAGAAGAAAGAAAGAAAAAAGAGAAAGAAGGAAGGAAGGAAGGAAAGAAGGAAGGAGAGAAAGAAAGAAAGAAAGAAAAAAGAAAGAAGGAAGGAAGGAAGGAAAGAAAGAAGGAAGGAAGGAAAGAAAGAAAGAAGGAGAGAAAGAAAACATATTTCTTAGAAATTCCTCAGCAGTATCTGTATGAATATAGACTGGGGTAGAAGTGGGAATGTAATTAATTGAAGGATGTATCTTAATGACAGATATTTATAGAACCTTCCAGAAATGGTAAATGTAGTGCGTTGGTTTTGCCAGATCATTTACATATTTAAATTAGTTAAACAAGGTAAAAATAAATAAATACAAACATAAAGTAGAGGAGAACTACCATAGTTGGACTGCAAATCTCTGGATGACCTAAAGTTCAAGCAAAGAATTCTTTTTTCTATATCCGTCTGTGGGTACCCAGTTTTTATTTGGTTTTTGATGCTCACCTCTGGTAGCTGCTGTTTATGTACAAAACAATTTCCTTTCTTAACAGAGAACCAATGACTATTTCACTTGTATTTTACAATAATGATCCTTCAAGGTTTCTTTAATGATTAACAGAATGCAACGATGTTCAATATATAATATTTAGGTACCACAAAATGTTACTGCTTTGCAGTTGGAGGTGGTTAAAACATTTGAAGATGAGGCGGCTGAAGTTACTAAAAACAACTCTGAGTTGCAGGTTGGGAGTTACCATTGAAGAAAGTCAAATTGTCTAGAATTTAGTCTATGAGGTGTCTGGGCCCCGAAAGGGAAAATGCATGCTATTGTGCCATTTTTGCTACAAGTATGAAAATAGTTTGAGTCCTGGACTAATCTAAAAACTGAGTTCCATATGATTTTGAAGATACAAAGCAAAATTTCAACTTTGGAAAGTTGTTTGCTGCTTGCTTAAAGACCTTCCTTCCTTCCTTCCTTCCTTCCTTCCTTCCTTCCTTCCTTCCTTCCTTCCTTCCTTCCTTCCTTCCTTCCTTCCTTCCTCCTCATCCTCCTTCTTCTCTCCTTCCTTCCCTTCCTTCCTCCTCATCTTCCTCCTCCTTCTTTCTTTCTTTCTTTCTTTCTTTCTTTCTTTCTTTCTTTCTTTCTTTCTTTCTTTCTTTCTTTCTTTCCTTTTCTCCAATAAAAATAATCTGCTTGCTATTCATTTTCCGCCTTCTCTTTGGGACATGTACAGCAGGAAAAAAAATGGGGTAAGGATCCGCTTCTCAACCCACAAACCCACAACTACAAATTGAATGAGGTTTGTCACCCCCCCTTTTTTTACTCTCAAGTAAGCCACTGCGCTCCTCTCCCCAAAACCTGGCTCAGGACCAACACAGGTTTAAATCTCCCTTCTCCAGCTGCTTCCTTTAGGGAATCTCCCTTTGTATGGGGGGGGGGGCTGAAAAAGCCCGAAAAGGCTTCTATTAATACCAGTAGAGATTTCCCTTTTGATTCCTGTGCTGGAGGAGACAACAGCAGAGAAAGATTTAAACCTCCTTGTCTGAAGTATAGCAGCATTAAAGTGGAATGGATCTGTGTACTTATTTTAGAGTTTAAAAAAAAAAAAAACGACACAAAGAGAATCTCAATCATATACAATCTATTTCATATAAATTAAGGTTTGTGCTAGAAAAAGAGACCGTTAAACACACGAGCCGGCATCCTTGGGAAGCCTGCTTTTAATGGGGCTACGAAGGGAAGCTACAAAGGAGAGAAAAGAGAAACCGCTACATGTCTGGATCTCATGTCGCTTAACCAAAATAGTCTTTATACTGTACACAAAGCGGCGTGTGTTGCTATTATGGCGCACGTCCTAACATACACAGAAATGGCGGAGGAGAATTGGAAATTGTTTAGCTGAATATACACTTCGGTGTCTTCTTTAGAAGCACCGCAGTGTTGGTTTTAGGAAAATCGTCAAAAAGAACATTAAAAAAAAAAATGCAACCGATTCCTCTCATTCTATAAAAAGAAACAAAATGCAAGAATGAGATCAGATCTTAAATCCCGCTAAGAAACAGAACCGGGGATGGGTGGGGGGGAGAGGAGTCACATTCTTCCCCATTATTCTTCTCTGGCCAATTTGCCCGATGAGGCTACACAAAGAGGAAGAGGCTGTTAGGAAAGGGGGGACCAAATGGCCGGGCTGACCCGCTGAAGGGCGCCAGGGCCTTTGGGCTGCAATCTGGCGACTTGGTGGCTAGACCGTTTTCCCGCAACCCCGATCATTACATTAATTGAGACCCCGCTTCTCTAAGGGACAATAGAGCAACTGGACGTTTTTTAAAAAGTTCGAGCAGATAAAAGATTACTTGAACTGAAAGTGCCTGGAAATAAGATGAGATTGTGAATACCACTGTTATAGGTAAGATCTCATGAGGATTGCAATAACTATAGCAACCATATTATAGCTACACTATGGCTATTACATTTGTGGGTGATTTTATATATATATTAATAGTTGAAATATCTGAAAGATACCAGATTAAGGAAGACTTGGTTAAT
>NW_015387183.1:140915-278051 GCF_001527695.2 Protobothrops mucrosquamatus | reverse complement strand
TCTCTCTCTCTCTCTCCATCCATCTCTCTATCATCTATCATTCTATCTATTATCTCTCTATCATCACCATCTACTCTCTCACGTGTTTATTATCAATCTATTTAGCATCAATCTGTCATTTTCTATTATCTCTCTATGTCTGTTTATATTTACATTTCTCTTTCTCTCTCTCTCTCTTTCTTTCTCTCTCTCTCTCTCTCTTTCTCTCTAGAATCTAGCATCTATCTCTATCATTTATCTATCATCTCTGTCTATTATCTCTCTCTTTTTCTTTGTCTCTCATCACCATCAATTCTCTTGTGTGTCTATTATCAATCTCCATTTAACATCAGTCTCATTTTCTATTATCTCTGTCTGTCTGTCTTTCTCTCACTATCGCCAACATCCTCCCCTTCTCTCAAATATTTATTTTTTCTCTCTTTTTTCTTTTTCTTTTTTCCTTCTCTCTTGGCTGCCATATAACAGTTCCTTTGTAAATATCATGGATTCTGAATATGTCACCTGATGCTGGTATTTTATATAGAAGAAGAATGTCTCCTTTTATGCTGCTGGAGTTTTTGAAAAAAAAAAAAAGGCACTAGCAATGGGGAAAAAAGTACATTTTTGCAGAAGGTGTGAATAATGCAAAAGGTTTACCAATTAGGAGTTGGCTAATTTAGTATCCATGCAGCACAGTGAACATGGCTACCCAATTCGTGTGACCTCAGTGTGTGTTTAAAATATGCTTGATTTATTTTTCATGCATCCGGAAACAGCCATGATTATTTTTTCCAGTTGCAGTAAGATTCTCTACTTCCCAGTTTTTCTCTCACTTTTGCTCTCAAGTAACGATGGGAGGCTGGCCTATGTTCAGTAGGTCAGCTTAAAAACTAGCTTGCCCCAAATACTATCCAAGAAATGCTGCAATTTTCATTTAAACTCTCCTGATGGCACAGCATACAATGGCCTTACTGATTTGAAAGGAGACTGCTAACATACAGCTGAAGAGATTGCTTTATATATATATATATATATATAAAAGTCTTTCTAACTTCTCAATACTTGATAAAAGGCTTCTTTGGCTTTAAAGCCCAAAAAATTCCACTGGGAATTAAACGCTGCCCCCTTGTTTATCAGCATTCTTAGGACTCGCAATTTGCACCAACTGAGGAAATTTATGTTAGGATGGGAAAGATGCTAGAGTTAGCAGGGATGGTGCAACTGGCTGTTTTAACGAAAAAGAAGAATTTATTTAGTTTTGTTTCTACTTGGAAACCGCTTCTAGAGTTTTTGCTCAAAACTGACAACAACGAAACCTTGATTTTAGAGTGTGACAGTTAGAACGATTTTGTTATAACAGAAATATATATATTAACCATTTATTTATTTATTTATTTATTTATTTTAATTTATATCCCGCCCTTCTCCCGGACGGGACTCAGGGCGGCTCACAACATATATTTAAAACAAAGGTGTATATACAATCCCCCCCTATAAAACCGAATTAAACCAAATTTTTAGAGTTGTGTTGTTTACAAATTCCTTAAAATGAACCCAATATAAAATCCTCCCTAGGCCAGGTCCGCTTGCTGGAAAAGCCATGTCTTGAGGGCGCGACGGAAGGTAAGGAGATCCGGAATCGTCCGAATCTCAGGGGGTAGTTCGTTCCAGAGGGCAGGGGCACCCACAGAGAAGGCCCTCCCCCTGGGGGTCGNTCTCTCTCTCTCTCTCCATCCATCTCTCTATCATCTATCATTCTATCTATTATCTCTCTATCATCACCATCTACTCTCTCACGTGTTTATTATCAATCTATTTAGCATCAATCTGTCATTTTCTATTATCTCTCTATGTCTGTTTATATTTACATTTCTCTTTCTCTCTCTCTCTCTTTCTTTCTCTCTCTCTCTCTCTTTCTCTCTAGAATCTAGCATCTATCTCTATCATTTATCTATCATCTCTGTCTATTATCTCTCTCTTTTTCTTTGTCTCTCATCACCATCAATTCTCTTGTGTGTCTATTATCAATCTCCATTTAACATCAGTCTCATTTTCTATTATCTCTGTCTGTCTGTCTTTCTCTCACTATCGCCAACATCCTCCCCTTCTCTCAAATATTTATTTTTTCTCTCTTTTTTCTTTTTCTTTTTTCCTTCTCTCTTGGCTGCCGTATAACAGTTCCTTTGTAAATATCATGGATTCTGAATATGTCACCTGATGCTGGTATTTTATATAGAAGAAGAATGTCTCCTTTTATGCTGCTGGAGTTTTTGAAAAAAAAAAAAAAAGGCACTAGCAATGGGGAAAAAAGTACATTTTTGCAGAAGGTGTGAATAATGCAAAAGGTTTACCAATTAGGAGTTGGCTAATTTAGTATCCATGCAGCACAGTGAACATGGCTACCCAATTCGTGTGACCTCAGTGTGTGTTTAAAATATGCTTGATTTATTTTTCATGCATCCGGAAACAGCCATGATTATTTTTTCCAGTTGCAGTAAGATTCTCTACTTCCCAGTTTTTCTCTCACCTTTGCTCTCAAGTAACGATGGGAGGCTGGCCTATGTTCAGTAGGTCAGCTTAAAAACTAGCTTGCCCCAAATACTATCCAAGAAATGCTGCAATTTTCATTTAAACTCTCCTGATGGCACAGCATACAATGGCCTTACTGATTTGAAAGGAGACTGCTAACATACAGCTGAAGAGATTGCTTTTTATATATATATATAAAAGTCTTTCTAACTTCTCAATACTTGATAAAAGGCTTCTTTGGCTTTAAAGCCCAAAAAATTCCACTGGGAATTAAACGCTGCCCCCTTGTTTATCAGCATTTTTAGGACTCGCAATGTGCACCAACTGAGGAAATTTATGTTAGGATGGGAAAGATGCTAGAGTTAGCAGGGATGGTGCAACTGGCTGTTTTAACGAAAAAGAAGAATTTATTTAGTTTTGTTTCTACTTGGAAACCGCTTCTAGAGTTTTTGCTCAAAACTGACAACAACGAAACCTTGATTTTAGGATGTGACAATTAGAATGATTTTGTTATAAATATATATATTAACCATTTAGAATATATATATTACTGTCCTGAAAAATGTCATCCTTACTTTTTTCTCTCTCTTGACACTTCCCCCCCCTCTTTCTCTTGGTTGTCTTTTATTTTATTTTTCTGTATTTTTGCCTTATTATGACCTTTAATAACATTTATTAAAAAGAGAGAAAATTGGTTAGAATATAAATCTCCTGAGTTGGGATGAGTTTTCTCCTTAAAAAGAAAAAAAGTATGTAATTAAGTCTGAAGTGTTTTTGTAATGTTTTTCTCTCATTTCTAAACATTTTTCTAATAATTTTTAATATATTTTATATAGTTCCAAAGTTAAAATACAACCCCCCCCAAAAAGACTACACAACAAAGACAAAGAATGTCTAACATACACATAAAATATACCTCTGGCTGAATACTGATAAATATGTTTCAACAATAATAAATATTTCCCCCCTTTGCAAAGTACCCCCACAATTTATACCCTCCTACCTCCATATTTGCAAAATTACCATATAACATTCAAAAAATATCGCAGGTATAGAAATCTATTATCAATCAACAAATCTGACTTACCATCTATCTACTGTATATAAAAAAGCAGTTAACAGATATTTCTAAACATTTTTATGCACCGTTAAATGCACTTTATCCTCCAAGAAACACTTAAAGAATCTTTTACTACTATAATTGGAATTAGAGAGATATAACATCTAAATGTGACAATGTTCTTTCAAATGGGATAATTAAAAAAAATGAAAAAAAAATGAGTGAATTGGTGTCTAAATGTACAGAATGTGTCCCTCAACCAGCCCTGTTACAGAACTTTTAAATAAATTTCCACTGTACATGCTTGACTGATTTTAGTTGCTGTTACTTACAGTTTAACAGCATGGGAAGGACTGTCTATTCAGGGATGTATCCTTACTCTTTAAAACACTGGGCTTTCCAGGAAAGATATTTTTAAAATATTTTTCTTTCCTCCTCTCTTTTAAAAATTTAACCGAGATGTCTTGGGAATTATGGCCTCCTGTTTCAAAATTGGAAACCTTCTTGGGGTTTATTTATTTATTATTTAAATTTATATACCGCCCTATCTCCCTTACAGGACTCAGGGCGGTGAACAGGCAATAATAAAAATCACAATAAATATTGAATAAAAAGCCTGCTCTAAAATACCCCATATAAAACCCCTAGCAAAGCCCAATCAAAACTACGCCAGGCCGGCCGCGTGGAATAGATGGGTTTTCAAGGCTCGGCGGAAGAGGCGCAGGTCCGTAGTTGTACGTAGGTCGGGGGGGTAGGTCATTCCAGAGGGCAGGAGCTGCCACAGAGAAGGCTCTCCCCCTGGGGGTCGCCAGCTGGCATTGACTGGCCGACGGCACCCTAAGGAGGCCCTCTCTGTGGGAGCGGACTGGTCGAAGGGAGATATTTGGTAGGAGGCGGTCTTGCGGTCTTAAGCTTAAGAGAGACATTTCATGTCAGTCTCAAATAACACTGGACATTTCAGCAGGTACCAACAAAGGACTGGCTATGGAGGGGGAAAGGATAAAAGGGCCGTCCCATTGAGCTGAAGTATTGCAGAGCATTTCACACTGCTCAGAAGATGGCTCACTCAGCAGATCCTCTGACGGGCTGGCATGTCAAGATGAGTTCAGGGCCAGTGGCCTGCTGACTTTTGCCCATCATTCTTTAATCCCGCGACTGCCTGAAAGCTATAAACCCAATTTCTCTCAAAAACAGTGACAATAAAATGAAACCCCTCTCTATGCTTTATCTCTTGTCTTAGAAGGTAGGCCCTGCTGCTCACAAACTCATTTCCCTTCTTAAAAATGAATGCGGAACTCAAAGCTTTTCATGAGTTAGAGCAGGGGTCTTCAAACTTGGCCCTTTTAGGACTGGTGGACTTCAACTCCCAGAATGGCTGAGGAATTCTGGGAGCTGAAGCCCACCAGTCCTAAAAGGGCCAAGTTTGAAGACCCCCCTGAGTTAGAACATAGAATCAGGAAAGTTTTGATGTGTTTGAGCAACGTGGTGGAACTAAAGTAACATACGACTGACAATCTTTGCTGGCATGGCGAGTTTCTAGCTGTTTCAGAACTGTTGGCGAGACCGTTAAAAGTCGTTGGCGCGGTTTGAAATTGTTCTGCCAGCAGCAAGATCTGACTGCTGGCCCAGCGATGGATTCTACTGCAAATCGGGGCTGTTTCCAAAGGAGGCAGAGGAGGAGAGGTCCCGGGGCTTACGGAGCGAAGGAACTGGATGAGGCTGTTGGCAGACCCAGAGGATGGAAGAGAGACTTTTGGAGGAGTTGGTGGCGGCAGCGTGTTCCAAGGGCGAAAAGAAGCAAGGCCTCTTTAAGGAAAAGGTGGAAGAGACAAGATCAGAAAAAGGAAAGGAGGCGAGGTTGTTGTGCAGGAATACAAGCTAATTTGAGGGCTAATCCACGTGGAGCTCCCTTTCCATCGATCCTTTTTGCCATCGTTCGCTCCCTGGAGACTAAAATGGAAGATCTGTAACTTGAGCCGGCCACGAACAAGGACTGTATATCGGAGGTGGTGACCCTTTGAGAGCTGTATGCAACGAAATTTCATTTTGATGTATGCCAATTGGTGTACATTCAAAGTGACAATAAAGTTGTTGTTGTTGTCGTTGTTATTATTATTATTATTATTGGACTCGATAACCTCCATGGTCCCTTCCAACTTTATTATTATTATTACTATTACTATTACTATTACTATTACTATTATTATTATTATTATTATTATTATTATTATTATTATTATTATTATTATTATTATTATTACTATTATTATTATTATTATTATTATACAGAACCATAAGTTGGAAGGGACATTGGAGGTCTTCTAGTCCTCCAAAGCACCTGAAGGAACAACGAGGAGCAAAGGAGGAAAACCTATCAAAGAGAGATACAACCTAGAATTAAGGAGAAATTTCCTGACAGTGAGAACAATGAATCAATGGAATAACTTGTGTGTGCTTCATCCCTGGAGGCATTTAAGAAGAGACTAGACAGCCATTTAGAATAGAATAGAGCTGGAAGGGACCTTGGAGGTCTTCTAGTCCAGCCCCCCGCTCAAGCAGGAGACCCTACCCGTTTCAGACAAGTGGCTGTCCTGTCTCTTCTTAAAAGCCTCCAGTGATGGAGCACTCACAACTTCTGGTTGATTGTTATCACCTGTCAGGAAATTTAGTTAGTTAAAACTAAACTCCTTAGTTCTTGGTTGGATCACTAATGTTCTTCTCCCTGTTACTTCTTGTCCTTCTCTCAGGTCGACCCCCTCTTTTCGGTGGCAGCCCCTCAGATCCTTGAAGACCATCCTTCCATGGCCAAATTCCTCTTCTAATTAATCATAATGAGATTTTTTATCAAGCAAACTAGATGAAACTCTGTGCAAGGGAACAGAAGGACATAATGTTGAGGCTCGGCAGGAATATAAAAGCATTGCCAGGCTAATATTTTAGTGTTGAAAAGAGAAAGACCTGAGGTTAGTTTCAGCTGAGTGAATGAAAACAATGCTGAATGTGTGTGTGTGTGTGTGTGTGTGTGTGTGTGAGAGAGAGAGAGAGAGAGAGAGAGAGAGTACGTTGGTGAGAAGATCCCCTTTTCTGCACTTTTGCACAACTTTGGCAATGACAACGTGCCTAAAAGGGTCCTGATCTTGTCCAGCGCTTTGGCACCGCATGTCTCAATGTCTGCTTTCTGTGTTTGTGGCTTTTCAGGCTTTGCAATATATATATAGAGAGAATTTGATGCCGCCTTTTGTCGTAATAAAGCCAGAGACGCTCGGCTTCAAAGGCAGGATCCCCTTGTGCCGTGCCTTCTCCTTTTCAAGTTGTGGCTTTGCCGCAGGCTTTTGTTTAAAGCAGAGGAAACGTAGGGTCTCCTTTGCTCCTTCCCGGAGCCATCAACCCAGCGAGATCAACTGTTGAATCGGTGTGCATGCCCGTGTGGTGCACGCGAGGGTGCCCTTTCATACCTATAGATATTAAAAAGTCTAATTATACAGGTGGAAGATGATTATTTCTTTCCCCTGTGAGCCTGCTAGGTAAACAAGGCTGAGGTTTGTGTTGGTAGGGGGTGCCGGTATTTACACACCAGCTGTATTAATTACAGTTAAGCTCATTTAAAGTTTGTTATTAATTCCCTTTCTACTGCTAGGGCCGTGAGGATGACTCCCCGGCCTCCTCTATATGAAGTAGTCTTAATTGCAGACAATGTACAGTTGCAATCAGCCAGGGGGGAGGGGAGGGGAGGGGGGGTTAGAATCAGGAGACCTTGGTCAAGTCAGGGGTGTGTGTTCCTTTCCTCTATTTGTTTTGTTCATTTAATAATAATAATAATAATAATAATAAAAAAAGTTGGAAGGGACCTTGGAGGTCATCTGGTCCAACCCCCTGCTCAGGCAGGAAACCCTATACCATTTCAGACAAACGGCCGTGGAAGGGACCTTGGAGGTCATCTGGTCCAACCCCCTGCTCAGGCAGGAAACCCTATACCATTTCAGACAAATGGCCGTCCAGTCTCTTCTTAAAAACTTCCAGTGTTGGAGCATTCACCGCTTCTGGAGGCAGGTTGTTCCACTGGTTAATTGTCCTAACTGTCAGGAAGTTTCTCCTTAGTTCTAGGTTGCTTCTCTCCTTGGTTAGTTTCCATCCGTTGCTTCTTGTCCTGCCCTCAGGTGCTTTGGAGGATAGTTTGACTCCCTCTTCTTTATGGCAACCCCTGAGATATTGGAACACTCACATTCATATAAATGTGAAGATGAAGAGGGCAGAAGAAATATATATGTTGTGTGTGTGTGTGGTTCAAAGCAGTCTTCAGTAAGCAATGGGGATTGGGATGAGGACTGGATTTCTTGACATTCGAAAGGCACAAAATAGTAGACAACCATTTGCCAGGAATGCAATAAGGTCTCCTGCCTTGGGAGAGGGGGCTGGATTAGAAGCCCCCCCCCCCAAGGTCCCTTCCAGCCCTGGGATTCTAGGATTCAATTAAGAACAATGATTAAAATGTCTGTAGTAGAAGAAGGGGTAGGAGTGATGGCTTAGCAATTAAAGATGCTGAGTTTGTCGGCTGGAAAGCCGGCAGCACGGGGTTTGAGACATAAATGCCACACAACGGGACGAGTTCCCGTTCCTTGCTCCAGCTCCTGCTCACCGAGTAGTTCGAAAGCATTCAAGTGCGAGTAGACAAATAGGTACCACTTTGGTGGGAAGGTAACAGTGTTCCATACACCTCAGCGTATAGCCGTGTGGCCACGTGACCACGGAAGCATCTTCAGACAACGCTGGTGCTTTGGAAAATAAGTTGACCCCCTCCTCTTTGGGGCAGCCCCTCAAATACTGGAATATTGCTATCCTGTCATCCCTAGTCTTTCTTTTCTCTAGGTTAGGCATACCCAAATCCTGCAATAGTTCTTCTTATGTTTTCGTCTCCAATCATTTAGTTGATCTTCTGTGCATTTTTTCCAAAGTCTCAACATCTTTTTTGTAATGTGGTGACCAAAACGGATGACTTGATATAACTGCTGGTGATGCTGTTGCTGTCGCAGGAATTGGGTAGAGTTAGTCTAGGGAAAAGAAGGGCTAGGGGGTGACATGATAGCAGTATTCCAGTATTTGAGGGGCTGCCCCAAAGAAGAGGGGGTCAACTTCTTTTACAAAGCACCGGAGGGCAGGACAAGAAACCATGGATGGAAACTACTTCAGAAGTTGTCCAAGTGATTTCTGCAAGTCTGCAAAGCACGTGTGTGTGTATTCTGCCACTGCTGACTACACTATGTTTAAACAGCAAAGCACATAAGCTTTGGCTGATCAAAAATACAACACTAAATCCCTATTGCAAAGCAACTGTAAGGTTTTGACAATATCTTAAATTTGCTCTCCACATTGAACCAATCTGACTCTTTTTTTTTTCTTTGCTTAAATGAATTTGTACCTGGCGGATCATAACTAGCATAGCACAGTTTAGCAAAATGTGTGTGTGAACCCAGCAGCTAAAAGACAGCTTCATATGATGGATTTTTTTTAAAAAAAGAGCAGCTTCCAACGAAATATTAATAAGGAAGGTTTAATCTTAACAGCTTCCTCCAGAAGTTGTGGGTGCTCCATCACTGGAGGCTTTTAAGAAGAGACAGCACAGCCATTTGTCTAAAATTGAATAGGGTGTCCTGCTTGAACAGTGGGTTGGATTAGAAGACCTTCAAGATTCCTTCCAGCTCTATTCTGATTAATAATAATAATAATAATAATGAAGTTGGAAGGGACCTTGGAGGTCATCTAGTCCAACCCCCTGCTCAGGCAGGAAACCCTAAACCGTTTCAGACAAATGGCTGTCCAGTCTCTTCTTAAAAAGATTGATTGATTAAGAAGAAAAGTCTCACAGGCTTCCAAGAGTTTGTTATTTTGTCCCACAACCATAAAATAGCATTCTGAAATCCCTTTGTTGTTTGTTTCATGATCTGGCCTTCCCCAAAGGGCTGATGCCATCCACTTTTTCTCCAAGCTATGGCCTTTTTAAAAGCAAACCAGCAACTGGATCTGCATTTTGGGTCATACACCTCACAAATATGTTTATTTATTTCTGCCTGGTCCATTTCTTACTCACCTTTTGCGACTCCCACCTTCCCAAGGCAGTTTCTAGCGTTCAAACTGAGAAGGAGAGAAAGAGGAGAGGGGAGGAAGAAAGAAAGAAAAGAGAAAGAGAAGAAAGACAAAAGAAAATTGGCTCGTACAAACTTTATGTATTTTTGAGACATACCGCAAAAGTCTCTGGGCTGGAAAGAACACGCTGTTCAGTCAGAACTGGCTGATCAGGTAGCAACGTGGCTGGCTATTGGCAAATCCGCAGTCATTTAATTCTTTCCAGGGATTTTAAAAGATGAAAGAGAGGAAGGAAAGGAGCAAAGGTCTAGAAGGCTGATGGAAACCAAAATGCATCCATGAATCTCTAAAGGAAGTCCAGGGACATTGGCCCCCTCGGCTAAGAAACAGAGGTGAGCTCTGTTCCCTAGAGTCAGACATGACTGGACAGGGGAAAATTTTTTACCTTTATAACAAAGTCACTGCTTCTACTAGGTCTGCAGACATAATGACCGGAATCTTGTTTTTTTTTTTTTAAGTATTTTGCACTTTGTATCTCAGTCTAAACTCTTTCCTTTTCTAGATTCATAAAATATCATATTCCTGGCTGTCCTTCGCATGGCTAAAATAACCCATTGAGCATAGTAGTAGTAGTAGTAGTTGTTAGTTGCAATCCATCGCGACCCCATGGACAACGTTCCTCCAGGCCTTCCTGTCCTCTCCCATCTTCTGGAGTCCCTTTAAGCTTACGCCTCCTGCTTCAGTGACTCCATCCAGCCACCTCATTCTTTGTCGTCCCCTTCTTCTCTTGCCCTCAATCTTTCCCAGCATCAGGCTCTTCTCCAGGGAGTCCTTCCTTCTCATTAGGTGGCCAAAGTGCTTGAGTTTCAACTTCAGGATCTGGCCTTCTAAAGAGCAGTCGGGGTTGATCTCCTCTAGGACTGACCGGTTGGATCGCCTTGCAGTCCAGGGGACTCGCAGGAGTCTTCTCCAGCACCAGAGTTCAAAGGCCTCCATTCTTTGGCGCTCAGCCTTTCTTATGGCCCAACTTTCACAGCCATACATTGCCACTGGGAAAACCATGGCCTTGACTATGAGCATTGTAGAAGGTCCCCTAAATGCAGAAAAACACCCTAGAAACACCCCTGACACAGGTCTTTCTGCATCCCAGCTTAACTCATGCACACATCTCCTGAACAATTAGATTTACTTGTGGAAGCCTCGTTGTGCAGTGCTTTCAACCCTGGAAATGTTTTCATTTGTTTACAATCACTATGTATCTTCTTTTACATGGATCAGCTCCTACTTAGTGAGAAGGGCATGGCGGTTTATTTGCTCTCTGTGGCAGAGAAGAATTTGACCCTCTGATGGAAGTCAACTCAGGTGAGAGCAGCAGGCAAAGGCACAAGGTCCCATTTTTGTCTCCAAGAAGTAGAATAACAGAATAACAACAGAATAACGCAATAGTAGAATAACACTGTTGTAAGGGACCCTGAAGGTCTTCTAGTCCAACTCCCTTAGAAAAATCACGAAGGCTCAGCAGAAAGAACTGGAGAACTGCTGCTGTTTGAGGCTTTAATGAATCTAATGTAAGGGTTGGGCTTTATATTAGTAAAACCAACTCCATATCCAGCTCTGAATGAAGATGTAACTGAACCTAGCCACTGTTTCCCCCATATTGTACTGGCCTCCTTCCTTCACCTGGACGTCTTAATCCCATCTTTTTGTACACAGCGGAGTCTAAACTCTTATCAAATATGACAGGGAGGTCCATTCTTACAGAATAAGGGACCTTGGAGGTCTTCTAGTCCAACCCCCTGCTTGAGTAGGACACCGTATACCATTCCAGACAAATGGCTGCCAAGTCTTTTAAAAACTTCCAGCGGGAGCCGAGCCGTTCCACTGATTCATTGTTCTCCCTGTCAAGAAATGTCTCCTTGGTTCTAGGTTGGATCTCTCTCTTTGATAAGTTTCCTTCCATTACTTCTTGTCCTCGGGAGGCTTTTGTTTTGGAGAAAAGATTGACCCCCTCTCTTCTTTGTGACAGCCTCTCAAATATTGGAAATTGCTAGCATGTCACCCGTGGTCCTTCTCTTTGTCAGACTAGACACACCCATTACCGAGATGAACAATGATGGGTAGAAGAAAAAGGTAAGTAACTAGGCTTGACTGGGCCTTGCAAGAAATTGAGAAATCTGCATCTATTTGTTCAGACTGTGTCCCTTAAATCTCTAGGCATTCCTAAACATGCAGCAGGCAACACACAGCTGCCTCCCACCAGAGTGAGTGTGTCCATTGGTGTGCACGTGTGTTCATTAATTACTCCAATTACAAGCTTTTGACGCTCTGAAAACCTTCTCCCCATAAAATGGAGAGCCCTTGGCCCATCCAATCAGATGGTTTTCCTAGCAGATGCAAGCCATTTGCTTATTACTATTTTTTTTTTTAAAAAAAAATATTATTATTATTTCTGCATGTTCAGTGCAAGCAGGGCCACTGATGACCTTTTCCTTGGAAAGCCTGCAGGATTCTAACCCTATCAAATTAAACTATTTTGCTCACTTATTCCCAAATGCTCGTCTGGTGCTAGGCAGCTTCTCACTGCATAGCGATGACAGCCGATCGTGTCTGCTCATAGCCCAAACTTAATCAGAGATTATTAAGGAAAACAGACAGTGTGCTAATTTGATGAGAGTGGTTAGAGAAACCACAGTTAAAGGTCAGTTGCTTTCATGTATCTCCCTTGGTCACTGTAATCTCTCCCATGCATTGGACGGTCCATTGCATCCCAACAATAGGCCAAGAAAAGCCGTTCATTTTTATCCTGTCTAGCTCGACTTGGCTAAACAAAACGAATCATTTCAAGTTTGCCTCAACCATTCAGCCCCATTCCAGTCTCCTGCCCACCTGCTTACTTCTTCCTCCTTTCCCTTTCTGTCTTCTTTCTTGCCTTTCTGTGTTGATTGATGGCATTTTGGCCCCGGTGTTAAAAGAGCGTTTTAGAAAGGTGTCTAATTTGGAACAAAGGGAAGAAGGAGGAGGAGGAGGAGGAAAATAAGGAGAAGAAGGAGAAGGAGAAGAAGAAGAAGGAGGAGGAGGAGGAGGAGGAGGAGGAGGAGGAGGACTGTGGGGCCCTTGGTGCTCTCTGAGCTTGGTGGTTTCCTTGCAGAGGTTTCATTACCCAAACTAGGTAACATCATCAGTGCTAGAAGGGAGAGGAGGAGGAGGAGGAGAAAAAGAAGGAGAAGAAGGAGAAGAAGAAGAAGAAGAAGAAGAAGAAGAAGAAGAAGAAGAAGAAGAAGAAGAAGAAGAAGAAGAAGAAGAAGAAGAAGAAAAGAAGGAGAAGACGAAAAGAAGAAGAAAGAAGAAGAAGAAGAAGAAGAAGAAGAAGAAGAAGAAGAAGAAGAAGAAAGAAGGAGGAGGAGGAGGAGGAGGAGGAGGAGAAAAAGAAGGAGAAGAAGGAAAAGAAGAAGAAGAAGAAGAAGAAGAAGAATGTAATGTAGAGAATATTGTATTAAAGAAGCCTGCTTGTTAGCTTGGAATGTAACATATATCCGCAGGATTGTCTGGGATGCGACACATCCTCTTCTTGGATGAGAATAACAGAATAACAATGTTGGAAGAGACCTTGGAAGCCTTCGAGTCCAACTCCCTGCTCAAGCAGAAAGCCCCATAACATTTCAGACAAATGACTGTCCAATCACTTCTTCAAAATCTCCAGTGTTGGAGCATCCACAACTTCTGGAGGGAAGTCATTCCACTGATTAATTAAACCAAGGAAGTGCAGTTGCTTTTTGGAAAAGCACCGTTGAGTTCTGGAGACAAACTATTCCACTAATTAATTGTTCTGACTGTCAGGAAATTTCTCCTTTATACCAGGTTGGATCTAATGATCTTTCACCCGATACTTCTTGTCCTGCCCTCAGGTGATTTGGAGAATAGAGTCAACTTATTCTCTATCATGTCACCCCTAAGCCTTCTCTTCGTTAGCCCAGACCAGGGGTAGGCAACCTTGGCTCTTTTATGACTCGTGGACTTCAACTCCCAGAATTCCTGAGCCAGCTATGAGCCAAGGTTGCCTACCCCTGGCCTAGACATACACAGTTCCTGTAACTGTTCATTGTACGGTTTAGCCTCCAGACCTCTTTATCATCTTCGTTACTCTTCTCTGCACTCAGCTCATTTTATTCCTGGATGCTGTCCTAATGCTCTTGACTAATAGCCCAAAGCATAGGGATGGGGTGTGTCCCCCAAGAGCTGCTTCTGAAGAAATGGAAGTATCACTCATCCAGGCTGCAAGGCAGGAGATTTCATTTGGAATGGGGAAAGATTTTCAGGGGCTCTCTTTGGCTTCTCTAATGACAGTAACTAATTTACATATAACTACTCCTATTAAATAACCATTTAGTGAGAGCAGTGTGCCAGTTAATGATTAGATCAACCATCTATTATCCATGGGAAAAAATCTGTCCAGTTTTCTTTTTCACATAGCTAAGCAAACTAGCAGAAGATGTATTTCTCTCTCTCTCTCCTGCCTGCCTGCCTGCCTTCCACTTTGCAAATGTTATTAGGGACATAAATATATATATACTTTTCAGTTGGGTTTCTACACTGATTTGTCCCTAGACAGCATAGTAAGGTAAGTCTCTGCTACTCTGATGTCTTAAGGACAAGTCTGGGATAACTCCATAATTCCCAAGAAGCAGAATAACAGAATAAGAGAATTGGAAGGGACCTTGGAGGTCTTCTAGTCCAGCCCCCTGCTCAAGCAGGAGAACCTATACTATTTCAGACAAGTGACTGTCTAGTCTCTTCTTAAAAACCTCCAGTGATGGAGCACCCATGATTTCTGGAGACAAGCTGTTCCACTGGTTGGTTGTCCTCACTGTCAGGAAGTTTCTCCTTAATTCCAGGTTGCTTCTCTCTTTGATCAGTTTCCAACCATTGTTTCTCGTCCTTCCCTCTGGTGCTTTGGTGAATAACGTGACCCCCTCTTCTTTGTGGCAGCCCCTCAGATACTGGAATACTGCTATCATATCTCCCCTATTTCTTCTTTTCTTTAGACTAGCCAAACCCAAGTCCCGCAGCCGTTCTTCGTATGTTTTAGTTTCCAGGCCTTTGATCATTTTAGTTGCTCTTCTCTGAACTTTTTCCAAAGTCTCAACAACTTTTTTGTAGTATGGTGACCAAAATTGGCTGCAGTATTCCAGGTGTGGTCTTACTAGGGTTTTATAAAGCGGTACTAATACTTCGCGTGATCTTGATTCTATGCCTCTGTTTATACAACCCAGGATTGTGTTAGCTCTTTTGGTTGCTGTGTACACTGCTGGCTCTTAGTCAAGTGATCAATTAAGACCATACTCTTCCCCGTTGCTTTGCTATTATAGTTCTTAAACTGCTTTTAATCAGTTTTAAGGGTTGGAGCATGGTCCACTTATGTAGATAGTACAACATACAGCCACTTAAGACAGAGAGTAGCATTTGGAATGACTGTTTAGAACCTAGGGAGGTTTCCTGCAGTTTTACTGAATGGTTCTGTGTGGAAGGATTAATAAACAGAATTCCAATGTTCATGACTTCTATTGGGTTGAAAGTTTCAAAAGACAGTGAAAACGTCTCCAGTTTACTGAAAGTTAAGAAATTGAACTAACTGGAGAAATTGGTTCAACCAGCAGGTTGAGTTATTTGAAGTATCACTAGCATTCATTAGAAGGCTGAACTATTAGCTTCATATTGAAATCAGGCAGGTTATTATTAAAACCATTCCTTAAAAAGAGAAGCCGATAATAAGCTGGGTATCTGTCTTGTAAAAAAAAATCCCAGTTACTGTATATTTATCTACTTTAGCTTGACCGGCAATGGGTGTCCTGCGATAACCTGCAGGGAATTTGAAAATGAAACTTAGCAATTATGAGCCCAAACCCTCCTGCAATTTGAAGGCATTATCTCAGGATAATTGCCCAGAAATATTGCAAAGGCAAAGGTAGATAATTTAAAAATCCATCTTTTTTTTTCTTGCCTACATTACCATTTGGACAACAAAACTTCTCCTATTGTAGCAAGAGAATAAGGCTTAAAATTGATCCTTTGTAAATATCTTGGGCAGTTCTTCGTAATGGTATGCGGCATTTATCCTCCGCCTCCCTTTAATTTTGTTAGTTGTTTTCCTTTCCTTAGAAAAACACAAAGGCTTCTATACACCAGTGAGATTGTATAAAGCCCAAACAATTTTTGACGAGGTGTCGCATGTCAGCTCAATTCTGGAAGCCAAGATGAGGAGTCAAAGACAATTGTTTTCATCCAGGTTGAAGAAGAGATTCAGGATGTCAGGAGTCTGTTTGGGAACAATTCACTGCCAGATTGTAAATTGTTTTCATAACAGGTAATTACTTCCCCTAGGTTACAATGCAACTCATTTTACTCACTTGTGGCAGTACTAGCCTGAAGAAGAGCTTGAGTACTAATTAATTTGGCCATTTCTTCGTTGCAACCAAAGAGTTGGGGCGTCCTTTAAAATCACAGATTCCTAGGGCTGAAGGGAACCTCAGAGGTCTTCTAGATCAACCCCCTGAATTGGCTCAAACTTGGTAACTTTAAGCCTTGTGGATTTCATCTCCCAGAACTCGTCAGTCAGCCATATTCTTTAGATAGATTTTCCCAATGCAGGCTTTTAAAATTCCGTATACCTCCCAAGGAAGCTCTTTTTTAAAAAAGTACTTTCTGAAGTTCAGAAGTTCGTTTTCAGGTGTATCACTCAGAAACAATTCAGAGGGAGATTTTGGGGTTCATTATTTCTGCCCAAACTACAGCAGAACTGATTTTGAAAGATCTAAAGATGGCTTCCACGAGCAATCTACCATGAATTTATTTTACATTCATATTTTTAGCATTGAAATAAAGAACTGTGAGAATTGTGATTAAACTTTCAATGAGGCCCAAAATAAAAGTGCTGCTGGGGGCTTTCCTTGGACTCAGCTCAGAAGAAGGAAGTAATAATAGGATGACTAAATGTTCTTGACGGACATACGGGAGAGGTCAGATTAAATGTATCTTATTAGGGTTTGGTCTTATCTGTATGGAGTTACAATGTACATTCAGTGCAATCTTATAATCATAAGCAGAACGTCTTGAGCTTCACACATCATTTCATTCAGGTGTGTAGCCTTTGAGTAACAGTATTTTTGGAGGAAAAAAAGGAATGTATGAAAGATCATGCGAATGAACTAACCGATGAATGGATTTCTGCAAATCAGAGCTTTATTTGCGATACGGCTCTTTTGCTACAATAGGATCGGAGAACATCTCCATTCATCCATTATATCTTTAAAGATCTGAACTGGAACAGCATTACAAGAAGCTGCAGAAAAGGGATATATTTCCCTTTTGAGAGATAAAGCAATATGTTTTCTCTCCATGTTTTATAGATGTTGCTTCAGCAAAGTCTTGGAAATATAGATCTACTCAGCCAACTCCATAGAATAAATCAGAGTGTTGGAAACTTTTTTGAGAAAAAAATCGATGGAGGAAGTGCCTGCTCTGACAGAGCAAGAAAAACAACCCAGGTTTTCATTGATGGCTTCCCAACAGTATAAATTAAGTTTTTTTTTTAAAAAAAGAATAAAAATATGAAATTCTGTACCTTTTCAATGCTTGTAATCCAAGACACTTCTTGAAATGTAATTACATCAATGTTCTTTTTTGGACTGCTTTTGATCATCACAACGATTATCTTCATCGCTAGAATCTTTAAAATATTTTTGCACAAAGCCTTCATAACAATGGCATGATCTGTTAGTTGCACCATCGTTGGCTTCAGTACTGACTTTATGACGTTCACAGCCATCACAATTTCTGCAGCATAAAAGAACTGTATGGATAGCTGCCAAACAGCTTTCAAATAATATCAGAATTTATTTTAATGTGACAAAGCAGGGGAAGAAGAATGATAGCTCACAGGATGATTTGCAGTAGATTGAGAGGGATTTTGACTTCCCGTTATTTAGGAAACATTGCAGATTTAATTATTATAGTAGTCCACGTTTGCAGGCGGGGCAGGCTGGCTGCTGCAAAATTTGCCAAGATATAGGGTGATTTTCTCTTTGAAGGTATAAAACTCCACTTAGAATTGGTCCCTAATACAACTGATTGTTTTCTCCTTGGGCGCCGAGGACTGCATGTTGCAGTTTTCATGCTTTTAATCCTTGTATACTGCCCAATGTTGCCTATTTAAGATGGGCGGTCATATAAATCATACAAATAAAATTTTCACCAAAGGGTCTGCATTTGGGAAAAATGAGTTGAAATAAGCGAGAGTATATTTAGAAAACACACCCGAGGAAAGAAAACAAGAAGTATTCATGGTTTTTGGATTAAAAAAAACTCTTTCAAGGAATTTTCTGTACAAAGCTCTGTATAAAAAGAAAATCCACACATGTCAAGAAAGTTGCCAACATCAACTTTGGCAGCTTTTTCAACATTTTAAAAATGCATAAATAAAAAAGGAATGCAATTATTGTGCCTACTTTCCTAAACTAATGCCTGGACTTCAACTGATCTGAGCATCTTTCCTTTAAATTTCACGGCAGTCCAGCTTAAAGTTAAACAGCACAGTGATTTTGATAGGACTTCTGAGGCCAAGTGTCCTTTTCACCTTCTAGACCAGGGGTCTCCAGACTTGGCAATTTTAAGACTTGTGGACTTCAGCTCCCAGAATTCCTCAGCCAGCATGGGTTGCATCCTGCAAGTTGAAGTCCCAAGTCTTAAAGTTGCCAAGTTTGGACACCCCTGTTCTAGATGATCCATCTTCTGCCATTTTTGCTCTTTGGATTGATGAAAATGCAAGCTGCATTTTCTGACATTGCCTCTTTTCTTATCAAAGCAGCTTTCAGTACATTTGTCAGATTGTACAATTAATTAAACATCCCTGTCTTCCCATTCCATCCTTTAGTTTTACTCCTTCAGCTGACTTGATGACCTAAATATAACTCCTCGCTTAGGGCTGCCCTCTTGCCCACTCCATCTGCCATTCCCAAAATTAATCACTCTTCCCGTCCAAACATGTGCATTTTCTTTTCAGTCGGTTTAGCAACATTAGATATCTCTTTCCCAAAGGCAGTTTTGACAATTTCTCCACTCTTTTTCATCTCCATGAAATTTTAAGCCTGTCACTCCAGGATAGGCCATTTTGTAAGCTGATATCTCAAGGCTTCTGCCAAAGATTTCCAAGAAAAGATTGGACAATCATTTATCGGGGATGGAATAAGGACTCTGGCCTTGGGCAAGGAGTTGAATAGAATAGAGCTGGAAGGGACCTTGGAGGTCTTCTAGTCCAGCCCCCTGCTTGAGCAGGAGAATCTATACTATTTCAGACAAGTGACTGTCTAGTCTCTTCTTAAAAACCTCCAGTGATGGAGCACCCATGATTTCTGGAGGCAAGCTGTTCCACTGGTTAATTGTCCTCACTGTCAAGAACTTTCTCCTTAATTCCAGGTTGCTTCTCTCCTTGATCAATTTCCAACCATTTCTTGTCCTGCCCTCTGGAGCTTTGGTGAATAACATGGGTGGTCTGTTGCCCTCTTGTGTGCTGTTGAATTGCAGCTCCGTGAATCCCTCTCCACTCGCTCTGCAATTTGGGAGATATAGTTTAGCAATATTGGAATGTGCCAAATTCCCTGCGCCCATGGTAGGTTGTGGCTGCCAAGATCTGCAACCCGAAGCCCACGTGCTCTAGAGATGTTAATCACGTGCTCCTTCTGAGGACCTGATGATGGTCAACTTTGATGCCCTTCCCTTATGGCCGCAGACATTATTAAGCTCAATGGCCATGAAGAAACACGGTCAGGTCAGATCGGTATCAGCCATATGTGTGTGATTGTTAGCCTATGTCTAGCAAGACTGCAATTTTGTGTGACCAGCCCTGGGGCTAGAAGGCAACAATTCTGCAGCTTGAGATGCTCTCCTGCCCTTTGCCTTGCTCTGAATGAAGATTTCAGCCTTTGGTGACCACCCTGCTTCAGTCAAGTCTGATGCCAACAAGCACCACAGGTTTTAATTATCTGCAAGGCAACTAGTCTAGGCAAGAGAGATTCAGCTGTCAAATTAGCAGAAACCCGTCGAGAGCAAAAATGCTGCATTTATAAATACATTCCTCACACAAATCAGAGCAAACACGTCCAGAGTAGAACATTTGCTGTTTTCGGCCCCCTACTCTGTAATTTGGGATAGTTACCAACGTGCTCATCGCTTTCATAATATGCATATTTAGGAAAATAAACATTTGCTTTGTGTTAATTCTATGGTAATCAGGGTGATTGTACTGTACTTAGCGGCTGTTTGTTGCCATGGTTATTTCTAGTGGTTCTTGGTTATTAATGTCCGGGAAGTTTCAACAGTCTTCAGTCTTATTTTAGTTCCCCCCCCTCCTCCTGCCCACACATTTAAATTCAAGGAATCGATTCGGAGTCACTTAATGATCTCTCAGATGCTCGCGGAACCAAAAATAGATTTGTGAGTCTATCACACGGCCACGGAGGACCTTCTCATGCCAAGGCTTAACTAGAAGCCCATTAAGATGGACAGAAGTTGCCACGCTGGCTTTGGCACCGATGATGGCTGCCAAGGAAAGATGGCCTGGTCTTTCATCTGATGATAAAACAGACCCCCTGCCCTGATGCCAGCTAGAAGGTGGGGGTTTCATAATGATTGACGCGGAAGAACGTTCATCAAGATTGACTGGGAGGGAAAAAGAAATCCATGTGTGGTTTGAACTTTGATGAAAGAGGTCTTTGAAGCACGCCAGTAGTTTAAGAGAGCGACAAGCGGTTTGCCTATACCAGGGGTCTTCAAACTTGGCCCCTTTATGACTTGTGGACTTCAACTCCCAGAATTCCTCAGCCAGGAATTCCTCAGCAGCAGTCTTGTTTTAGGACCGGGGTTGGGGAACTTGTAACTCTCCCTGGACTACTCTTTCCAGTATCCTTCATGCTTGGCCATGCTGAATTTTGCAATTTAGGAATAGGCAGAGGTCTACTCAATTACTGGCTGGCATTTTAGTCCTGTTTTGATTGGGAGCAAATGATAATTGCTGAGTTTGGCTAATTCTACTGATTGTAGCTCTTTCCTGCTGAGGCTCCGTACCATTTTATGGTAGAAAATTTCATCATGCAAGTGCCTTGGGGAGGTGTTTGCCTTTAAAACTGACCTTTTAAAGAAATACTAATAAATAATTATCAACAGGTGTTAGGCAGAGAAAGACATTCAGTAGGAATGCAATAAGGCTTCCTCCTTATCTTCTGCTTGTTTCTCCTCCTTATTTTTTATCTCTCCTTGGAGGAAGAGAGGCGAAGCCAGAGACCGTAATTTGCAAATACCAGTGAGTCTTACATCTCTTAATTTAAATCATGCCTAGAAATATGCAGCAAACTAGCACTGGGTAATTCTTGAAAAAGTTGGTGATGAGGATTGCCAATGGCACAGGGGATGGATTCCATGTTGAGCGCAGGGCTACTAAAAGGCCTAAAAGGCCAACTGGAAAACATAATTCTGAAGATAATGTATCCAAAGTATAAACTTTAGATTAGGAGAAGATGCTACTTCCACCCTGTTTGCACGTTGGTTTCCTTTTTATCTTGAGCGGGGCGGGGGGGTTGGACTAGAAGACCTCCAAGATTTCTTCCAACGGTATTATTCTATGTACTAGTGTTTGATTGATTTTAATATCTTAACTCTTAATGTTTTTAATGTGTTTATTGTTTTCTACTGTTTTTATATTGTTGTAAGCCGCTTAGAGTTTCTTGCCAATGAGATGGACTGGTGTATAAATAAAACGAATGAATGAATAAATGAATAAATGAATGAATGTATGTTAACAGGAAAAGGATTTGACATTTAACCATCCCTCCATTTAACTTTGCCACCAGGCTTGCTGTAAAGTACAAACCATAGCGTAGGACGTTAATAAGTGTAATTACTTGATGTATTTCATTAAACAACCTGATGAATGCTTTATTGATATATCAAATAGTATTTTATAATATGTTGGATTTATTTAATGTATATATTTGTACACTGCCTTACTAAGCAGCGTGCCCCTAGAATTCATGAGTTCATTTCCAATTAAATTAACTTTACAGCAAGATCCCACTGTAATTAATGAGACTGAATTAGGCCACGGTGGCTTCCTGTCTCCTGCATTCCAGCAGGGCTTCTCACAGCTAACTTACTCAGAGTAAGTAGAAACTGAGTTAGTAACTCAAGACTATGTAGAAACAACCGCAGCTATTTTAATGTGTGATGTGAAATACAATCAGCTGAACGGATTTAAAATAACATCTCAAAACAACGCAGATGACAGGTTAAATTAAAATGGCTTCTTAACACTTAGGATCTATTTCCTTCAAGACTGGGGGAAAAAAATCTTAATATAAAAAGGACTAAAGTCAGATGGGTGGTCCTACAAATTTGATTAATAAAATAAATGAATAATATTTTAATCCCAAACAAGCCATTGTTGAAACACAGAAGTTGGCAAATCTATTTGCATCAAAGGGGATAAAGAAATGCTCTAAAGAATGAGGCTGATGGAGAGTCAACGACACCAGCAACTACAGGACAAACAAATCCAAATACGGGTGATAAAGATGAAAATGAAGGCTAAGAATTGAGGTTGCCATCTGCCCCGTCTTCCCTGACTTCTCCCAAGGCAGGCACCTTTTTTTCCAGGCCCCAAATCTGTCCGCTCCCCTCCCCTGTTCCCTCTCCTCTCCTCCCCTCCCCTTCTCTTCAGTTTCCTCTCCTCTCCTCCCATTCTCTTCCCTGTTTCCTCTCCTCCCCTCCCCTTCTGTTCCCTGTTCCCTCCCCTTCCCTTCTCTTCCGTTTCCTCTCCTCTCTTCCCCTTCTCTTCCCTGTTCCCTCTCCTCCTCTCCTCTCCTCTCTTCTCTCTCCTCTCCTCTCCTCCCCTTTTCTTCCCTGTTCCCTCCCCTCCCCTTTCCTTCAGCTTCTCCTATTGACATGAGTGGGAAGTGTCAGGACAGCTGGCATTCAGTTATTTCCCAGCCCCCCCCCCTCCAGCTTTTTTTCACCATCCTGCACCAGACTTGGACACGCGTCGGAGTAATTAGCTGCCGAGGGCTGAGCGTACCCGCCGAGTGCCAGTGTCTTTCTTGACACATCTGGGCACGGAAAGTAATTGAAACAGCTGCTTCTGCCCATCTGCCGGGAAAAGCTGGTGGTGGAAGGGGCCTGCTGCTTAGACTGTTCAACCTCAGGCAAATTAACCATCATTAATCCCAGAATCTGACCAGCATACACAGAAGCTAGAATCAAGGAGGAAAGACAGGGCGGTCAAGGAAAGGAAAAAGTGTGTGTGTGTGTGTGTTGGCTTACAGAGGGTTGGGGTTTTCTTTCAAGTGACCCAGACTGTAAGGCTTATGGGCCAGGTACGATCTAGTCTCTTTCTCCTCCCCTCCCTTATGCCTTGAAATATTGCAATTGCACAGTGCCCCTCCCCCCCTTTTTTTTTTGCTTAGGTGGATTTGGCTAATTGGAGCCAGGCAGCAAAAATAGCAACTTGGCTTTTGCAAAAGCACCAAGGCTGAATAAGAGGCATATGGCTGGCATTGGAGAAGGAGGGGGGGGAGGGAGGAAAGGTGTTGAAATAGAAATATTATAAAGGACCTGGGAGAATCTACTGCTGGATGCTGTAACCGCGTCAGGGTCCTGGTTGTTATTAAGCCAATCTAGCTATTTGCCTGTTCAACTTTCTGACTGGAAGGGATGTTTAGCAGTCAGTGTGTGTCTACACGTGTTTATGTGTGAGTGAAATTTCCTGGGAGGGGGGGGAAGAATTATCGTGAGAATCTTCACGTTTTTCTTTTGTCTTATACTCTGCCATCCTCGTTCGCCATCTGCTGCAGCTTCTGAGCCAACTTTCCCCCCCCCCCCGACTTTACCTCTCCTTTGTTTCTGCCTGAATTAGTAACGTGGCGATCCCGGTCAATCAGGGATCGCATCCCGAATGCCCTAACACGACTTTCTCGGTTGGGCTGGGGAGGTGAAGGCTAGAGGAGGGCGAAGGCCGGCCTCCTTGGGTTGGGCTGCCACGGATCGCCTTCCCTGGAGGAAATGACCCGGGTGTTATGCAACCAATAAGACATGGTGGCAGAATGACATCACTAATCATGGCAAATGATCCCTCCCCCCCCCTTGGTAAATTCACCAGGAATCGTTTTGCTGACATTCCTCCAAACATTTGTCCAATGGACTGAGATTAAATTGAGTTTAACAGTGAAAACATTCAAAACCAAGTTTTGGCTTGGTCCTGCTACTCTTTCATTTCTCAAAGTCTTCCTTTCCTTTCCTTTCCTTTCCTTTCCTTTCCTTTCCTTTCCTTTCCTTTCCTTTCCTTTCCTTTCCTTTCCTTTCCTTTCCTTTCCTTTCCTTTCTCCTTTGATTTCCATTCCCTCCGATTCCTCCCTCCCTCCCTCCCATCCATCCATCCATCCATCCATCCATCTATCCCTAAAGACAACATAGAACCCAACCCTTCCACCCAGACGGGGCTCAGTCTTCACTCTACCCCAGAATCACAGTGTGTGTGCAAATTAGGCCTGATTCAATGTGAATATTCAAATTGATTTTGAAATAATTTCATTTCAGTTCAAATGTTCAAACTAGTACAAAAAATAGATTTAATTTGGGTACCGTAATCTATTCAGACCTCTGAGAAGCATGTAGACAAGTGGGCAAAGCACGGGAATCAATTCAAATTGATTTGGGTATTCTAATTTGATAAGACAAATAAAAAAAATCAATTGATTCAATCCATCAATTGAGTCGAAGCTTCAAATCAGTCTGAACTGATTTAGAGCACAGAATATTTGCACAGTCAGGCATAATCATAGCATAGGGCCCCAGAGAGAAAAGTATTTACTTTTCTTGGCATTATGGAGAAATATCAAAATTGCATGAGTTCCTAAAGGCTTTTGTCTCATTAGCGTATTCTCTAAATCAGGGGTCTTCAAACTTGGCCCTTTTATGACTTGTGGACCAACTGCCAGAATTCCTCAGCCAGCAACGCTGGCTGAGGAATTCTGGGAGTTGAAGTCCATAAATCAGTGTGTATCCCCTCTACCCCTCCATCTTCCTCTCTTTTTCTTCTTCCTCTTCCTCTCCCCCTCTCCTCCTTCTCCCTCTCTTTCCCCCCCTCTCCCTCTCCCCCTCTCCCCCTTTTCCTGTCTCCATCTCCAATTCCATCCCCATCTCCACCCTTTTTTACTTCTAATCAGATGCATGTTCTAAATTTGCTTAAAATTATATAATTATATACAGAGTCACATGATCACGGAAAAGGTCTTCGGATAACATGGGCTTCTAAGATCAGAAGCAAACTGCCCAGTGGAAATTCTGGTGCTGTTCTGAGTGACCTTTTCCCATAGCCACAAAAATGCAAGCTCCGAGATAGCCGAAGATCCATATTGGTGATGCACTGCAGCTCTTGATGTCCTTTGGTTTCATCTCTTGGAAAAAAAAAACAAAGAAAAAAACTAATCAAAGGTTGAAATAAGTCTGGCAAAGGCTGCCATATTCTTCTCAGAATGTCGACAAGCCCAGGAGTCCTATTGATGAAAGTTCTTTTAACAACAATATTTCAGGAAGCTGTCTCTTACAGGCTGCCCAAATTCTGAAGTCAGCAAAACAAATTAACATTGTCTGTACAATTAATGGATTTGGTTTGTCTCCCTCCTTCTCTCTTTTTTTGGCTAAGTCGCACAGTTGCATCAGAAATGCAGCATGGAGTCATCACCTTTCCCGTTCAGAGTTGATGCCTTTTTCTCAAGATGACCTCTTGACAGAATAAAAATCAATACCAGCTCTGTCTCCAGAAACATCCAGCTATATTCTTTATCCATTAAGCCCAGCAGTGCCTTTTATAAAATTGTTGAGAGGGAGCTGGAAGCAATAATTTAGCATTACAGTATGAAAAACGAGGGGGTTGATTCCAGTATCTATGTCTTCAAGGGAGCCTTGCTCCTGTCAGAAAAAGGAAAGAGGAAGGAAGAAGGAAGTAGAGGAGGAGGAGGAAGAAGAAGAAGAAGAAGAAGAAGAAGAAGAAGAAGAAGAAGAAGAAAAGAAGAAGAAGAAGAGGAGGAGGAGGAGGAGGAGGAGGAGGAAGAGAAGAAGAAGAAGAAGAAGAAGAGGAGGAGGAGGAGGAGGAGGAGGAGGAGGAGGAAAAAGGGCCCCAAATGATGTGATGCAAAGTCCTGAGTTCAAGTATCACCATGAACCCACTAGGTTTCTTTAGATATAATATTTCCTTAGCTAGCATAGCAGAAATAAAATGTCCCTCTCCCTTTACAAAACATCCTGTGAAAAGGAATGATTTTAGAGATCTTTCAGAAGAGGAAAGTTATCAGCCATATTGAAGGTAGGATTCTTGGAGTATGATTATCCAGCTATTCCTTGAAGGCAACGATTGATCAACCACAAAAGTTTTATTTAGTTCTAAGGAAAAGATTTTCCCTTTTTGCTGGGAAACTTCTGTCCACAGCACAGATGTAACTGATGGAAAAATGCCTCACAGGGAAGTTGGAAAGATGTGTCAATAGTAAACAAGCCAAGGTGTGCTGAAACTTTTGTCAATTTTCGTTTTTTTCCCACAATCAAAATTTTTATTTTTTCATATAGCACTTAACAATTTCTTTAGATTTCATTTTTGAAATTGGTTTTTCATTTGCAAATTGCTAGAAAGTGTCGTATGGTTTCTTTCTGAGGTGTATTTTTAATTTTTGTTTGTTTGTTTGCTTCCTTCTGTTACGAAATTCCTGATCAGAAAAGCACAATGGGGAAATTATAACATCTTCCCCTAGGAAATTGGAGAAATCACGGCTTCTGTAAACTGCTAAAGAGACCATAATGTAACTCACACAATTGGCCACTTCTTCAATAAGGAATCTATCATACTATCAACAAGAAGTTCACATTTTTTTTTAAAAAAAAATTGAACTGAAAGGAAAAAAAATCAAATTTAATATGAATTGCCCAAAATACGTGGAAGAACTTTGGGGCAAAATATCAATAGCTTGTAAGGTTGAGATTCATTCTGTCAATGTTGATGGGTAATTCTTGTGTCTCTGGTTTTTTGAGGGAGGTTATATCTGTGTGATCAGAGTTGCTATTAATTGTTCCAGCCCAAATCTTAACTATATCCAACTTTTTGATATAGGTTTCCCTTTGAACTAGGCATAAAGCCATCTGCTGCAGAGCCTTCTATCTGTTCAAAGGTCATACTTCCTTTCCTAAGAAATAGGAAGAAACACCTGAATTTAACATTGCAAACACCACCAGGACTTGTTTGTATGACGCATAGATCACTTTGCAGGAAGAATACCTACCGGGGCATATTTTTCTAATGGAAAACACTCAGCCATAATATACCTTAAAACAACGAATGCTTGAAGGGGAACCCGTGTTCGCTGGCAGATCTAACACACTTCCTTTGGGCTCGAAAGGAATCTGGAATTGATTAAATCATTGAAAACGGCAATTATCTAACATGTGGCATTGTGCAAATTAAGTCATCACCTTCAAGTCTTGGATGGCCCTGGATGTATGACCGTATCTTGTTAACTTCCATTGCTTGATTGCTAGGCAGCTTCTCTGCCATTCATGGGTGCCTGTACATCCATTATTGTCGTTTTATGAAACCAAGTGCTTGTCTCTGTGTTCTCTTCACATTGCAGTGAAATAGACTCTTGCTCATAAAAGCCCATTCTGCTGCTAATCCTGGCCTTTTTAATGGATTGTTCTTAATTCATTTTTTAACTAGATATAGTGGCTCTGACATTTATATGCATGAGAAGTGATATATGAAGATTGTTTTTTTAATACATTATCATTTAGCCCTTGTTGGGCTTTCCATGTATTGCAGTGGTTCTCAACCTGTGGGTTGGGACCCCATTTGGGGTCGATCGACCATTTCATGGGGGTCGCCAAGCAAGGCTTTCCGCCATTTTTTTTGTCCGCCATTTTTTCCCCCTTTTCCGGCGGGTGCCTTACCTCCCTTGGGCTGGGCCAGCTGGTGGTCGGCCTGCTTCGTCTCTGCCGTTTGCCAGCTACGCCTCGGCCGGCACAGGGGGCGGAACCACGCATGCGCGGCGCTCCCGGGCAGGGAAAGTCCTCGACTTACGACCGGTTGGGTAGTCCTCGACTTACAACCGGTTTAGTCCTCGACTTATGACCGGTTTAGTCCTTGACTTACGACCGGTTGGGGTCGCGGCATTAAAAAGGTTGAGAACCACTGATGTATTGCATCTTTGCAGTGCAAATTATGCATCTGCTCTAGATCTAGAAAGAAATAGCTGAAGTATTCTGGTGGGGAATCAGATCCAGGTGATTTTATGCTGAATATTATTGTATCCCGTGGTTGGTGTTATATCTGTGGAGGTTCTTCATCATCCAGGTCATGGTTGTCCCAAAGGTGCTTTTCCAAAAGGCAACTGGACTTTCTTGTGTTTTTTTTTTTTTTAATATTTTGCTTCTCATCCAAGAAGCTTCTTCAATATATTTGGTGTTGAAAAAAAATGACTTAAAATGAGTTTCGCTCGTCTCATCAGCTACAATTTTGTATGCAAATTTCCAGCATCTACATTTTGGATACACACTGTTTCTTCAACTGAAAGCTGGGTCCTAAAATTCAAATCAGGCAAGCTTGAAATAGGCTTCTTTGGAAAAAGGTGGATTTACCCAAAATAGAGAGCGAAGAGAATTGCCTTACTGTACATTTTTGCTTTTCGAATTTCATTACATTTACTTTTGAAGAAATCTACCTTTGGATCAAACTATTCTGTTCATCTATTCTTTCCTTTTCTGCTCCTCATTAATTTTGAGACTGATTATTTATCTTTGTGGAAACAAATCAACCCACCTAACAGCATTTGAAATACATCTATGGAAAAAATATATTTTGACTTTTAAATGTCAACAGATCTTGGAAATCCATGACAAAAACTTTTGCCTAAAAATCAATTCAAGCTACGATTTGATTAGCAGACAATTGCCATCCTATTTGTTCTTCCCTTTTTCTGCCTGCTGTCCTTTTCATTCATAGGCTGCCCGACGTAAAGCTTTCGCTAAAAACTCCCTAAGAAAGTCAGTGACATTAAAATGTCCTTTGATGCTCTTTCACTAAGCAGTGAATATTAACAGTTATGGTGACCTTGCTCCCTAATGTGTTTCCCCTGGATCAATAGCAGTTAAGTGACAGTGTTTTACAATTAAAAAGGGGATCGTTTTAAATTTAAAAGCTCATAGCTAATTTTCTTCTTGGCACTTAATGACATAATTCATTTTTTGAAAAACCACATTGGGAGAACAGATACGTTATTTCTTCATTAGCTGCCTTTAGAGAGGGAGATTTTTGTTCTTACTGGCAAACCAGAGAGAATCTAGCTCTCTTAGGATCGGAAGCAATGCCCAGTTTCAACTTAACATGATTCCACTTAAAGCAGGGTCCAAGAAGTCTAGAAGAAGAATAGTTTTGCAGAAGTAGGTGGTAGGGCCTACCATCCCCAACAAAACTCTTTAAAGGGTCCTATCAGCCACCTGAGTCCTAAAGCATCTCTCTCTCTCTTCTTCTAAATGTGATAACTTGGGAGTGATGGGTATTTTCATCTAAAACATCTAACCTGAGTGGATAATTTCTCCAGAAGGAGAAATGCTCCAATTCTCCTCAAGAACAGGATATCCTTTAGTAGCGGCAGTAGAACCGCCGCTTAAAAAGTCCTATGGAGGGAATTCCCTTCTAAGATCTTATTTTCACAATAATTTAATGACTGCATAGGAAGCTGGGGTGGCTGGACACCATTAGAGACATGACCGTATAAGGACAGAAAGGACATCCACACAATCCCTTGGCCATCTCATCACTCAACAAGGGCAAGAAGATCACATTCCTTCCATGGGAATTTGCCAAGAAAACTCTATCCACAGAGAAAATTCAGCACACATGGAAGTGATGAAAAACGCCTTAAGGGAAAGCTGGAAATGAATTTTCTTTTTAAATTGCTGGAGGAAAATTCCCTTTTGCTCTCCCATTGATAAAGTCATTGCATTCCTTTCCACCCACAAAAGAAGAAAAAAAAAAGACTGAATGAAATTCTTCTTTTTTTTTGCAACAGCTGCATCCATTGTTGCAGTTATTCTTATCACAGAAAAGAGCACATAACAGCTTGCTGTTAAAGTTGAGATGTTCTGAGGAAAAAAAGTTAAATTGATTCCATAGAAAAGGAAGCTGACTTCTAAGAATTCAGTGCTTAAAATCCGCTGCCTGCATGGATGTTTCTATCAGATTGTTATAAAAATCACAAGTTTTTGCCCTGGTCTTCACGCTGCCTGTTGTAAACAGGGGTAAGGTATTATTTTTATATCTATATCTCCTTTTAACACAACTTTTCCAAGCCCTTCTGACGGACAGATATTGGACCCGGTTCTAGATTAAATAACTTCAGACGAGGAGAAGAGCTTTGGAGCAACAGGACTCCAGATAATATTTAATTACACTTATTTATTTTATTTATTCATCAAATTTATGAGCAGCGTAGTAGCCTAGTGCTGAAGATGCTCCCCTCCCACTTGAAGATTGAGGGTTCAATCCTAGATAGCAACAGATGTTTCTCTTACCTGGTGCAAACTCCACATAGGCGTCCGGAAGGGCATCCGGTTAGTAAATGCTCACCTCCATTCGGGTCGCCTTGACTCTAATCCCAAATTAAGGGATTACAGGGTCATAAAATTAAAAAAAAAAATCCCATCAAATTTATATAGCTGCCCATCTCATGGAAAAAAGTGGCTCTGGCAATATAGCAGAAAGCTATAAAACAGTTAAAACATAAAAAAATCATTAGAAATATTAAACCAAACCACGAAGGCTAAAAGAGAATAGCAGATGTTAATAGCAACTGAAGCATAGAACATAGAACAAAGAATTGAAAAGGATATTGGGGGTCTTCTAATCCAACCTTATTTTCCAAAGCACCAGAGGGCAGGACAAGAAACAATAGATGGAAACTAATCAAGGAGAGAAGCAACCTGGAACTAAGGAGAAATTTCCTAACAGAACAATTAATCAGTGGAATGGCTTGCCTTCAGAAATTGTGGGTGCTCCATCACAGGAGGCTTTCAAGAAGAGACTGGATAGCCATTTGTCTGAGATGGTATAGGATCTCCTGCTTGAGCAGGAGGCTGGACTAGAAGACCTCCAAGGTCCCCTTCAGCTCTATTCTGATTCTGATTCTGATTCCTGCTGAAGCAGAAGACCTAGTACCCATTTTAAAATGGCTGTCTAGTCTCTTCTTAAAAGCCTCCAGTGATGAAGCACCCACAACTTCTGGAGGCAGGCTGTTCCACTGATTAATTGTTCTGTCAGGAAATTTCTCCTTAGTTCCAAGTTGCTTCTCTTTTTAATAATCTTTCATCCATTACTTCTTGCCCTGTCCTCAAGTACAGTAATTCAACAAATGTAACGATATGGCTGCTTTAATACATTGTCATAGGGAAACTTTTATTTGTTGGTATCCTGTTTTTTTTCTTTTGAAACTGCTCTTCTGTTATGATTTTCTGCTGTTCTGTATGCATGTTAAGGTTGTAACATTTGTGTGGAACATAGAATGGATATTCTTAATGGTTGGTTTGCATTTTATTTATTTAATTTGTTGGCCCGCTGCTTTGAACTCTAAGGAAAAGAGTAGCACCATGGGCTCAATCCTTGATTGGTTGCAATCACTCTGGAAGGGGCAGAGAAATCATCATACTTAGCATTTAATTGATTGATTAAATTTATATAGCCACCCATCTCAGTATGTGACTCTGGGTGGCGTACAATAGACACAGAAAACAATTGAACTATTAATTTTTTGAGTGTAAAGAAAAATCTGAGAAAAAAATATAAAGGACCTTAAAAACAAATTTGTCATTATGCTGTTATGACAGAATTTTCTTTAATTTTAAATTTAATTAAGTAAGGTTTCTGAATAGTGTCACTGATAGAAGATGTTTTTGCCAATGAGTTTTGATGGCTGGGTTCTATGTGCTAAGAGACAATAAGCTAGAGTCTCTACATTTTAAAATCTTGCTTTAGAATTAGAATTTAGAAGAAAGCCTGGATTGAAGACGTTTGTTTCTGTCAATGCTTGAAATGTTTTTATAGAACAGAAACAATTAAGTTTATGATGGCTTAGATTTAGTAGCATCTTAAATAGGGGATGGGCCCCACAAAGGTTAAGTTGGAATTGTTGCATCAGATTTTGCTATGAAGCATTCAGAGTCAGAGAGATGATGACATCTGCAGGGTAAATATTAAGTTTTTCTTTTAATTTATATTTTTTTTATTTGTAGGTATATAGGTTTATAAGTACTCTGATGTTTCGTTTGCCTGTCTGTTTATTGCTTTCTCGCTTAGTTGATTGACTGGAACAGCTTAAAAGTTAAGCTTGCTATATTTGGGGACTTGTTATATGGATCTTCCTTCTCCTTTTTTCCCAAATGCTTTCCCCCCCCTCCTTTTTATTGCATTATCATTGCATTACTTTACTTTCTGGTTTGATAATTTTAATGATGAAACCAAAATTACAGTGCAAAAGATACTTCACCGTTCACCAGAGCAGCTACATTTTAAAACTCCAATTGTTCAGAGTTCATTTGTTTCTGCTATTTCATTTACTGCAGGCTATTACGCTTGGAGGAAGAATTAGGTTACATTATAGTTAAACAAACAGAATTATATTTAAACAAATGGAATTCAGCACAACATAGGTTAAACATTTATGAACTTTGATTTTTTTTGTCATTATGAGTAATTCTATTTTCCATTTAGACAAGACGTTCAGTTGAATCTGAGAGACGTAATCCCACAATATGGATTTTCTTATGCATGTACCAGCACAGATAACAATGACAACAACAGTAATAATAGCAGCATCAGCAGTAAGAATTTGGTCCTTTAAGCAAGATAATGGATGCTGTATTATATCTTCTTTCTCGGAAGATTTAGCTCCAGTGACACGTTAATACAAACATAAATGAAGCAAATATTTTGTGCTTCATAGGAATAACAAAGGCCTGATTAATCTGATACATGAAGAAAAGATGCTTTTGAACCTTATTAATACATGAGCAGAAGTCAATGGAAGAAAATGGATCTTGTTAACTTGCTTCTTTGCTATCTATAAGTATCTCATTTGCCTTAAGCATATAAACCTGGCAATATTATTCATTTAATGTAACATAATCAGGGATATTAGCGAGACACTGCTGTACACGCAGTAGAACTGTTAATCTGGGATACGATCCAGACTAATGAAAGTGGAAGGGTTCTGCCAAGAAGGAGGGACTGGTCAAGAGGTGGATGTACAACTTTGAAAAATAAGACTTGGGTCTATATTGGAATAAGGCAGTGAGCTGTCCCATCTCTTCTCCTTTGATGCGTGGAATGAGTTTTCAGGAGTTTTCCATTGTTCATTCTCTCTCTCTCCCTTTCCCTTTTCTCCTCCTTTTCCCTCTCCTTCTCCCTCTCTCTCCTCTCCCTCTCCCTCTTCCCTCTCTCCCTCTCCTCCTCCTTCCCTCTCTCTCCCTCTCTCTCTCTTCTCCCTCTCCCCTCTCCCTCTTCCCTCTCTCTCTTCTCCTCCTTCCCTCTCTCTCTTCTCCCTCTCCTCTCTCCCTCTTCCCTCTCTCTCTTCTCCTCCTTCCCTCTCCCTCTCTCTCCCTCCCTCTTCCCTCTCCCCTCTCCCTCTCCCCTCTCCCTCTCCCTCCCTCCCTCCCATGACCCAGGGACAGTGCAGCTGCCATAAATACAGGCCAGTTGCTAAGCACCCAAATTTTGATCACACGACCATGTGGATGCTTCAACAGTCAAAAGTGTGAAAACCAGTTCTAAGTCACCTTTTTTTTCAGTGCCATTGTAATTTCAAACAGTCACTAAATGAATGATTGTAAGTTGAGGACTGCCTCTCTTCTGTGTTCCAGTCTTGATGCTAATACTACAAATGCAGTGGCTCATAGGGTAGTCCAGCAAAATTTATTTGAAATAAATACCTAAGAAAGAAGAATCCAAGTCAGTCAGAATTTGAAAGGACCCATATTACCTCATACTTGAATTTGTCCTAGGGCATAACAAAGGAATTAGGATTCTAGGAAACAAGTCTTATTTTTAAAAAATGTAAAATGTAAAAGGCCAGACCCAAAGCGAGCACACGGATGAACCATTCTCGGTGAATTATTTTATCCCTGCAGTGTCTTTTCCTGCAATAACTATTCAGCCGAGGAAAGATGATGATCTTGATAGCCAAGCAAGGCAGATGAAAAGCACCCTCTGGATAGAAGCTAAATTTAGCAATGCAAATGTATCTATCTTTACCCAGTCCAAATTTGGAAAAAAGAAGACATAGCATGATTTTGATACCCCCGACTAAATCTCTAAGATTATCTGGAAATCATTTGTGCCAGTGGTCGGTCAAATAGATGAAGATTGTGAAGCTGGATGGATTATTTGTCAGGATCATAAGAGCTTGGAGAGCGTTTTGTTAGGACTGCAAATGCCTCTCTCGACTTACAACTGTTTGAAGTTACAATGGCATTGGGAAAAAAAAGACTTATACAGCTGTTTTTCACACTAACCACCTTTGCAGCATCCCCAAGGTCATGTGATCAAAATTCGGGCACTTGGCAACTGGCCTGTATTTGTGACAGTTGCACTGTCCTGGGGTCATGTGATCACCATTTGTAACTTTCCCAGCTGGGGAAAGCAGATCCACTTAATGACTGCCTGATTCATTTAACCCAGGGGCCCCCAACCTTGGCAACTTTAAGACTTGTGGACTTCAACTAGGGAATTCTGGGAGTTGAAGTCCGCAGCTCTTAAAGTTGCCAAGGTCGGGGACCCGTGATTTAACCAATGTGGCAAAAAGTTCATAAAACAGGGCACGCTCACTTACCAACTGTCTTGCTTAGCAACGGAAATTTGAGGCTCAGTTGCAGTACTACTTATCTTACGGTAGGCCTGCATAACTCTGTATAAGTATTGGACGGCAGAAAACGGGTACCTGGAGCTCCCAATATGGTCGCCCTTACTTCTAGGGAACCCAGCTGAGATGTGGTCTTGAAAAACAAAAGACTTGTCAAAATGTTTCAATAGAACTTTGACATTTTAGAATGAAAGACAAACGCAGATGTGGCGTTGTCCCTTAAAATAAAAGCCATCTGCTCAATTCACAGGGAGCCATTTTGAAAGGCACAGCTAATGAGCTGGGTTAGCCCTGAGCCATTGCACAATCCGTGGCTCCTGTGCTTTTGAAGGCAAGGCACAGGAAAGGAAAACTGCCAGGATAAAAAGGCTAATTTTTTTTTCTGTACGGTACACATTCCACAAAAACAAACTTCAAGGCGCCAAACCAGCCTTGAGGAACGTGGGATGTACTGACGTCTTACTTAATTTTCATATGCAGATTGACCTTTACTCATGAAGCACTGTCCTTCTCAGGGGAAGCCTCATTTGACTGTCCTTGAATGTTAATAGAATAGAATAGAATAGAATAGAATAGAATAGAATAGAATAGAATAGAATAGAATAGAATGAAGAATGAAGAATAGAGAATGAATAGAATAGAATAGAATAGAATAGAATAGAAAAAGAAAAATAGAATAGAATAGAATAGAATAGAATAGAATAGAATAGAATAGAATATGAAATGGATTGAACAGAACTAACAACAGACATGGAGCAAATGCTACAATAAAATTACCGGTGGAACTCATTGCTAGTGAAGAGATATGAACGTACCTTATGAATGAATGGAATGGAATATTATAACAACAACAACAACAACAACAACAATAAAGTTGGAAGGATTTGGCTAGTCTAGAGAAAAGAAGGACTTGGCAGCATTCCAGTATTTGAGAGGCTGCCACAAGGAGCAGGGAGTCAATTTATTTTCCAAATCATCGGAAGGTAAGACAAGAAACAACGGATGGAAACTAATCAAGGAGAAAAGCAACCTGGAATTAAGGAGAAACTTCCTAACAGTGAGGACAATTAACCAATGGAATGACTTGCTTCCAGAAGTTGTGGGTGCTTCATCACCGGAGCCTTTTAACAAGAGACTAGACAGCCATTTGTCTGAAATGGTATAGGGTCTCCTGCTTGAGCTGGGCTACAAGACCTCCGAGGTTCTGATTCTGAGATTCTTGCAGCGAGCTTAAGCTTGCAATACATCTTTTTACTCATGTGAACTGCCTGATTCTCATGATTCCCCTGGTGCTTGACAGTGACTTTGTTATAGTGCAGCTGGTGTCATTCAACCAAGAGAAGGACCAGGCTCGTTTGATCCATTCCGATGTAGCAGAGGCACCAAACTTCCAAAACTCTCGCTCTTACATTTGTCCTTTCATTACAGCTTAAAATTTTGGGGTTAGGGTTATAACACGCTAGGCCAAAGCATGGATGCATAATTTATGGCTCAGCAGAACCCAGGCATTGTGGCTAATTGATCGTTGCTTGTCAGAATTCGATGAATCCAGAGCATGGAATGGTTCAGCAAACTATGATTCGCCATATAGACAAAGTGATGATTCTGATGACCCTTGGAGAGAAACTATGATTCTGATGACCCTTGGAGAGGCTTCTCTGCTTGAATAATCAAAGTAGGAGCTCATGGTTTAATTCCACTTTAATCTTAACCGTGTTATTTTAAATAGGTTCTTAGAAAGCAACAGGAGACCCAAGATCACCTTTGAGAAGTGGTCTTTCTTTTTTCTCTCTCTTCTGCCCCATCTCCTTTTCCACTCTCCAAGGGCAAGCATTATAAGATGACCCACCCAGCTCCCTCATCTCCTCCCCTCTCCATTTCTTAAAAACAACAACAACAGTGGCTTTCTTCATAGACAGCTTGATTGGGTTACATTTCTTGCTTAGATTATGCAAGGCTGCAAGAGAGACACAAAAGAAGAGACGAGCACGGCCTCTAATTGAATTCATCATCCCTTTCAAAAGAGCGGCTGAAAACCTACAACAGAAGATCGGTTTGGTATTCCGTGAACATAATCCACCTCCATTGACATCAGAGATATCTGCTAGCTATCCAGTCGTAGGCTCACATCGCTTTGCATGCACATCCATGGGGCTGGTGCTGGCAAGCACAACACTGTGTCACAATGGCTAATTAAATCACAGTCTCACCCAGTATTTTGCAAGGGGCCATACAAAAGGGAGGCAGAATGAAAGCGGTGATACGAACGACGATCCCATATGTGGCACCGCCGAGAAGCCTTTTTGGGTCTACTCCAATCTTCTGCTTCGTTCCTTAGTCCGGCCGACTTTGTTATTTGCATCCAGAAATGCTGGAAGTCTAATGCTGTAGATCTGTAGTCTCAAATTCATATGCTTCCTTTGGGTGAGGACCCAAAAGTGCTTTATCAAAAGGCAATTGGACTTTCTTTGTTTTTGATTGAAGATGTCTTGCTTCTCATCCAAGAAGCTTCTTTGGTTCTGACTGAATGCTGGAGGATGGAAGGATTTATATTCCTTGCAGTCATCTGGTTATTAGCACTCTGTCTGAGAGTCGTTGAGGCCTCTTGGAGATGTATCTGTGCCCTCAGGGTCACCTGAATAAGAGTACAAATGAGTGTGGAACCTTCCTGGAACTGCTGAAAGGACCGTGTTGTAAACAGGAGATAGGTGGTGTTGTATCCCTCTCCCTATGTTGAGAGAGGGCTGTTCTGTTTTATCAGAGATGGCTTCTTGGACTCCTTTTTCAAATCCTTCCATTCTCCACTATTCATTCAGAACTAAAGAAGCTTCTTGGATGAGAAGTGAAACATCTTCAAACCAAAACCAAGAAAGTCCAGTTGCCTTTTGAAAAAGAACCTGTGAGACCTGCCTCCACTTGGGCTTCTGAAGTAAAAACTTGGTGGCAGTTCTGACAGACCCTTTGGAACAACCATGACCTGGATGACTGAGAATCACCAGAGACATTTGGATGAGAATGTCTGAAAATAGCCCCATTGGAAGAGCTGGCTCTGCAAGCTTTGATTTAGATTTGAATCCATGCTTCCTAGGGTGTGGGAAACAGAGCATCTGTCTGCCATACTTTACAGCAGGCATGTCCAACCTGCTGCCCACAGGCCCCATGCAGCCCACAAGATAATAAAAAATATAAAAAGCAAAGTAAGTTTGTTATTTATATACATTAACTATATTATATATTCTATATGCAGCCCAATACATTTCCTCTCTACTCAATGGGGCCTAGGCAAGCCAAAAACATCAGCCAACCATACTTTATAGCACGAGTGTCAAATTCCAGGTCCTTGGAGAGGACTCGATAGGTAGACCAGCATGGCACGACAAATGATCCAAGTCTTAGTAACGTCTTTCTGAGGATGCATTGCAAGTTTGGAGTTTTATTCCTCTTTGGAACAGATGTTCTCAGGTAGCTGTCCCAGAGTTTAGAGAAGTTGAGTGAAGACCGGAAAGTAGATTGAAAGAAATCAACTCCCTAAAGAGTTAAATTTGTCTACTTGTAAGTCAGAGATGGGGAGGGGGTCCTTAGAGTAGAAATGAAATGAAGGAAGACTAATCACCTCATTTCCACACAATAATGATCAATATGAATGTAATTACCCCTGTTCCTATTTGGTATAGCTAGAGAGAATAGGGCAACACCATTTCCTGAATAGGTCTCATTATCCTCCTTTACATATTTATTACAACTCTTTAGACTGATCCATGCAAACACAGTGCCATGAGCCAATGAGGAGAGCCAGCAATCCCAGGACTGTCAAGTGATCATTGGAGATTGGACAGGTCCTGATGAAATAAACGTTGGCTGCTGACTCTTCCAATTTTGTTACATTCCTTTGTGTCACCGAAAGAGCCTTGTCCAAGATTGAGATATTTGAAAACTGTCATCTTTCATAAATATCTTCTTTGAGTGACAGGCTGGTCCCCCATCGCCTTCTTTCTCTTCCACTGAAAGGTACCGGGATGGCAACCAGCCTGTGAAATTTTATTACTTGTGATGGGTTGTTTTTTTTTTTTTTTTTGCCTTTTCCCTTCTTTCTGACAGGGCCCAAATGTAGAAGGCAGTCAAGAGAAGCAAACAGGCCTGAGGTGGAAATGATCATCAAAACAAACAAACATTTTCAAACATGACTCTAAGTTAGCTTTGCCCAAGTACAGTCTTGGCATCAGCTCTGGGACTGCAAAATCATAATGCAGAAATATTTGGCCTGCCTTGTTTGGTACAAAGATAGTATTAAATGTGTGTGGGGGGAACTTTTATTCAGACGACATGCATATATATCTCAGCTGATGGTGGTCCTGATGGAGCACTTTTCCAGTTTCATTCTCAGTAGGGCCACCTGCAGGAGATAATGACAGCCCTAAAGGTCATTCAACAAATTCTATGGTTGAATGGAGACTTGAACCTGGTTTTCCTAGTTAGATCCATCACTCTACTTGTATTGTCATACAGGAAGGATTCCGACCTATACCTTCTTCTCAAATCATGTTTGATTATATTTTCAGCACACATGAGTGAGCTGAACACCTGAGGAAGACTTACGAAAACACACAAGAGAATCTACCGTGTTATTGCAAGAAGAAAATATGATCTCTCTTCCAACTGATACCAACAAATGATGAGAGAGTGATAAATGGAGGGCATATGCTTGCATGCAAGGCAATTGAACCCATCTGTCTGTCTACAAACACATGGACAGTATTAGGTGTCACATTAATTGTACATTCGTCAGGATAAAGTGTCAGGAAGTTAATGCAAGTTACCTTGTAATTTAGCTTTATTGCTTATACCGCGATGGCCATTACCATATTACCATCATTTAATAAAGTGGATTATTCCAGGAGAGCTAATGTCACTGCAAAATATATTTCCATCCAGTCCCAGTAATTCTCATGGCAAGTTAGCAGTGATTTATGTTAACCTGAAGTAGCTGCCATGGACATGTTAGCTGTTCCTCTTCGCTTGGGGTTTCCTAAGTTGTCACGCTACATGTGTCTCCATGCATGTCTCAACAACTTTCCCTACTTCCAAGAGAAGGAATAGTTTTGAACCATGGGGCCTTTGTCTTTTGACCAGGGAAGGAATTTCTATCAATAATTAAAACAGTACCCATAGAAGGGAACATCGTAGCTCAGCATTGAACTGTGGGGTTCTTGGTGCTCTCTGAGCTTGGTGGTTTTCTTGCAGATGTTTCATGACCCAACTAGGTAACCTCCTCAATGCTAGAAGGGAGGGGGGTTTGTTCTCTGTTGATATAAAAGTGGCTTGCCTATCAGCGTTGGTGAGAGTGTTGTTGCAGTAGATGTCTAGGCTGAGCCGAAGGGAGGGGTCAAATACATCATCAGTCTGGAATCCCTTCGTGCCCGCAAGAAATCTAAGTCCAATCCTCCTTGAATTCCATTGATTCTTGTCTATCGTCAATTTGCTTTGACTGTCTAGCCTCCTCTTAAAAATCTCCAGTGATGGAGCGCCCACGATTTCTGGAGGCAAGCTGTTCCACTGGTTACAGTAATTGCCCTCACTGTCAGGAACTTTCTCCTTAATTCCAGGTTGCTTCTCTCTTTGATCAGTTTCCAATCACAGTTACAGTTTTTAAGCCAGGTCTCACCTAATCTGTATCTGTACCTTTGATTTTTTCCTGCCTAAATGTAAAACTTTGCTTTTCTCCACACTGAAACTCATTTTGTTGGATAGGGCCTATTGTTCAAGTTTGTCAAGATCTTTTTGGATCCTGAGTTTGTCTTCTGGAGTGTTGGCTACTCCTGTCAGTTTGGTGTCATCTGCAAATTTGATGAGTTCCCCTTCAATTCCCTCGTCTAAGTCATTGATGAAGATGTTGAAGAGTACTGGCCCTAAGATGGAGCCTTTTGGCACCCCACTGCTTACTTCTCTCCATGTGGATGTAGTGCCATTGAGGACTACTCGTTGAGTACGGTTCATTACCTAGTTGGGTAATGAAAGGTCTGCAAGAAAACATCTCAGAGAGCACCAAGGACCCCACAAAATCAGCTATATTATAAATAGAAGAGGTAATTCTTGCCCTTCAAATTTATTAAAGGGGTTCATTAATAGATTCCTTTCAAATGGGTAATATACAGTGTGTGGATTATTCTTTGAGTATTTTCTGACCACCACCACCACCACCACCCCCTCCTCCAGTTAAGCAGCAGCTGTTGTTACCAAGCTGTCACCTTTGTTGCTAGGGAGACTGTGCATATGCCAAACAATGATTGGCTAATTTACCATTTTTCTAGAAGAGTGTGTAGACTTCAGTGTGTCCAACACAATGCAAATTTTCAAGGAAATTTCAAGGAACATGATATCTGGCAACGTGGGTATGTGATTGTTAAAGATTTCTTAATAGTAGGCGAGGCTACTGCAATGGAGAATAACAGCGTGATTGGAGAGAGAAAATCACACAATCCTTTTGTACATTACTTCAATTGTGCAGAGGAGGACAGAAAGGCGACACGTGGGTTCTTACTCTGAGGGAGAAGTAGCAATGTCTTTTGTGATTTTTCTTCCCAAATCTGCTCATCCAACTTCACAGAAGCCCATTGCTTTGGATTTTTATTACTGTTTTATTCACACACACACACACATTGAGTAACCTGATGGCCTAGTGGTGAAGACGCTGGATCATGATGTAATGATATGTGGGGATGACCTTGGGAGATAGGAAGAAGAGCTAAACCAGGGGTAGTCAACCTTGGCTCTTTTATGACTCGTGGACTTCAATTCCCAGAATTCCTGAGCCAGCTTAGCTGGCTCAGGAATTCTGGGAGTTGAAGTCCACGAGTCATAAAAGAGCCAAGGTTGACTACCCCTGAGCTAAACTGTTATTGAACAGTTTAGTCTGTTCAGTGAGGGATCCTTGGTGCTCTCTGAGCTTGCTTGTTTTCTTGCAGATGTTTCATTATCCAAACTAGGTAACGTCATCAGTGCTCCTTCCCACGGAGAAGGTTAAAAAAAAAACCAAGGCTAGTCCAATTTCTTTCTTCCATTCTCCAGCCAATCTTGCAAAGCTTCAGTGGAGTATTTCTTTTTTATGTTTCCTCTTGGAACCTGTGCGAAAAATAGAATGCTCAGGGGTCCGTGACGCTCTCTGAGCTTGGTGGTTTTCTTGCAGACGTTTCATGACCCAATTAGGGAATATCATCAGTGCTAGAAGAGAGAGGAGTTTGTGGAGAGGAAGAAGAGGAGGAGAACTGCGAGGCTTTTGGTGCTCTCTGAGCTTGGTTATTATTATTATTATTTATTGAATTTATATACCGCCCTATCTCCCTTACGGGACTCAGGGCGGTGAACAGGCGATAATAAAAACCATGGTTCTTTTCTTGCAGACATTTCATTACCTAACTAGGTAACATCATCAGCTCAAACCCCACTTCCTTCTAGCACTGATGATGTTACCTAGTTGGGTCATGAAATGTCTACAAAAAAACCACAACCAGGCTCAGAGAGCACTCACAGTCCTCCTCCTCCTCCTCCTCCTCCTCCCCCTCCTCCTCCTCCTCCTCCTCCTCTCTGCAAACCCCACTCTCTCCTACCACTAATGATGTTCCCTAGTTGGGTCATGAAACGCCTGCAAGAAAACAACAAAGATCAGAGGGCACCAAGAACCCCTCATGTCAACTCTGAGCTACAAATGTTCTCCTTTATTAGTCTGTTCAGTCTAGAATGGAAGCATGACAAATGTCTCAGAAGAGACTTTTCCTAGTTTCCTGGGCTGTAAAGGAGGCAGGGAGAGAGATGTAACTTTATCCACACGCATAAAAGATTTCTGCAGATGTTTGGGGGTATGAAATAGCTGCTATGGGACATTGGCTTGATGCTCCCAATATCAGTCCCAGTTCTTTGCAAAGAGGCAGATTTTAATGTTTGTTGAAATGCATCTGATTGTTGCTCTTGAACGTGTCTACATTCTTAGCAGAGGAAAAACATTCTCAGGATGTTTTTTTTATTTTATGCATTAACAGTGAAAATGAATTTAAGCCTCTCTAATCCATGTTCTTGCCCCTCAAGTATTCAAATTGAGTCACTCAAAAAAAAAAAAAAAGAGCAATAAAATTCTAATGGGCCATGATCTGGTCAGCTGGGGTAATAACTAGATTCACTACTTTGGAGGTGTTTAAGATTTCTGAAATAAAAATTGTAATGTTATACTCCAAAAGCATGTTAATGACACGAAGTGATGTAACTGTGGAAGGAAGGCAACAGAATGCAGAGCCCCGGGGGTAGCCTAATAGAAGTAATTTTTTAAGACAACAGCAAACACATAGCTAATGTTTTCCCTGTTCGAAGAGTGTCCCTGTGTCGGTGGGTTTTAAATTACATATGAATTTCCTCCTTTCTCTGCATTTAGACTTGTTAAACTAAAACAATTAAGAAGATAGCTTTTTAAATGAATTGCCTGGGCTCTTGTCCGTTTTAACTCTTGCAAACCCAACAGAATTCTCCACTCTTGGTTTCCAATGCAGTTTTTAAATAATTTTGCATCCTGATTATTTTAACAGACTAACAGAATTGGAAGGGAGAAGAAGTTTAAAATTAAACTTGACGTCACCTCCTTTCTCCATTGGGCCGTGCCTGGCAAACAAAGTGTTAAATCGATTGTAAGGGGATCCTATGGAGAGACCATGGTAGCTTGGTTATCAGTGGCAATAAATGGATGATAATAGCCCCACTAGAGAGTTATGAAATGGCTTGTCTTTAAGCTGCCAACATGTTTCGTCTCCCTTTTATTATATTCACAGCAGTAATCCGATATGCCCTGACTTCTGTCATCTGTATGTAATGCTTATCAACTCTCCACCGTGATTCACCCTCTTGTCAGGGACAATTATCCCAGAAAGTGCCGGACGGAAGGCCGAAGCAATATTATGACTAGAAAGAGAACACATACACACACACACTGATCGCGCACACACCGCAGCACATCACAGCAAGCAATTTCAAAGCTGACGTCAAAGGCCAGGACAATAAGTCGAGATGGAAAGAAGAAAGAGAAAGAGATTCGATGGTCATGCTCTCCGTGTGGCATTAAGCATGGCCAACGCGAAGAGCTGAACAGCAAGAGGAGGTTTCAATTAATGCCTGTAGTTGGTGCCACTCGGGTGACAACGGTGCCACATTTGCTCATATTGTGCAGAAGGGAGATGAACTGTAGATTGGACACTGATAGGCAGGTGCTCGTCTTGGGCAGAATGCACTGTGTTTTTGTATAGAACGAATGTAGGCAGAGCTGTAGTTTGCAACTTGTTCTTTTATCTCAAAAGATCAGCGGTGATCAAGCAATGATCAACTGGAATACTGCACCCCGTTTTGGTCACCACATTGCAAAAAAGATGTTGAGGCCCTAGAAAGTGTGCAGAGAAGAGCAACTAAGACGATTAAAGGCCTGGAGACTAAAACATATGAAGAACAGTTGCAGGATTTGGGTTTGGCTAGTCTAGAGAAAAGAAAGACCAGGGGTGACATAATAGCAGTATTCCAATATTTGAGGGGCTGCCACAAAGAAGGGTCAACCTATTTTCCAAAGCACCAGAAGGCAAGACAAGAAACAATGGATGGAGACTACTCAAGGAGAGAAGCAATCTGGAATTAAGGAGAAACTTCCTAACAGCGAGGACGATTAACCAGTGGAACAGCTTGCCTTCAGAAGTTGTAGATGCTTTTTTAAGAAGAAGACTAGACAGCCACCTGTTTGAAATGATATAGAGTCACCTGCTTGAGCAGGGGATTAGACTAGATTCCTCCAAGGTCCCTTCCAGCTCTATTTTGAATTTGAATTTGCCAAACTAAAGCAACTATTTGCATTTCTATGGATATAGTCTGAGAATTGCCAGGGAGGAACCTTCTTAACTTTCTTTGTCACACCCAAACTCTCCATGCTTTTCTGTCTCTTTGCCCTCTGTAATCTGGGAATCCGGACTACATTCCGCCACACTAAATTACTGATGCAATATCTCCTAATGTTCTTACATATACTAAGTATCCATCTCAAAGTAGTAACCAGTTAGGGATCCTGGATTGAATTAAATGTCATAATGGATAATACAGTTATGTCTGCTGCATTATGACCTTGAACAGTCTCCCAGAATGGAGAGCAAAGCATAAAGGATTGCAGTTCGTTGGAGAATTTGCAAAGTCTTGAATTGCATCGCATTGTCAAAGAGCCATTGAGATATGAGCACATGATGGTGTCACTAGGAAGAAAATGAATTCAATTGAATTCATAGTTTCTGAACTGGTAAACATTTCTGAGTGGTTTTTAGTGGCCTCCTTTTGACTCAGTCCTATTTATATTTATTTGTGCTAGCAAAATGTTTGTCAACGAGTCAGGCAAAGTAAGCACGGACTGCTTTTATACTGAAGGGCCTTTTAAGGCATAGTATGGATTTGTATACTCTGCATTGAAAAGCATTGTGTTTAAAACTCCACGCAACAAGTCAACAAATGCCACTGACTTGCACATTAGTGGAAGTAACTTGCAGTCTCTTTGTCCCTTTCAGAATAGAACGTAATGGAGGGCAAATGAATACAAAAATAGAGAACAGTGTACTGCATATGCTGATTGCCAGCATTTGTTTTCTTGTTTTATAATGCCTTGGTAAGGCCACACTTGGAATACTGCACCCAGTTTTGGTCACCATAATGTAAAAAACACGTTGAGACTCTAGAAAGAGTGCAGAGAAGAGCAGCAAAGATGATTAGGGGACTGGAGGATAAAACATGGTTGCAGGAATTGGGTATGTCTAGTTTAATGAAAAGAAGGACTAGTGATGACACAATAGCAGTATTCCAATATTTCAGGGGCTGCCACAAAGAACAGGGTGGTCAACCTATTGTCCAAAGCATCTGAAGGCAGAACAAGAAGAAATAGATGGGAACTAATCAAGGAGAGACTCAAGCTAGAATTGAGGAGAAATTTCCTGACAGAACAATTAACCAGTGGAACAGCTTCCCTCCAGAAGTTGTGGGTGCTCCAACACTGGAAGTTTCCAAGAAGAGGCTGGGACAACCATTTGTCTGAAATGGTATAGGGTTTCCTGCCTAAGCAGGGGGTCGGACTAGAAGACTTTCAAGGTTCCTTCCAACTCTGTATTCTGTTACTCTGTTATATACAAGCCTAGTGGTCTTTATAAATCCAGTCTGTGGTAGCATAGCATGCGCTGCAACCTCAGATAATGTTAGGTTAACCAGTAAATTTATGGATATGAGGGGTCCTTGGTGCTCTCTGAGCTTGATTGTTTTCTTGCAGATGTTTCATTACCCAAACTAGGTAACATTATCCACTGAGTTGCAAATATTCTCCTTTATAAGAATCATGGATTTGTTGTGTGGACACAACCTGGGTGTCCTTGTTGGCTATTCATATATATAACATGGAAGTAACATTTTATTGGCATAGGGTTCTTAATCTGCTGTATTAGTTATTAGTACTAATAAAAATCAAAACTCTCCTGAATCAAATTCAACAGCTACTGATTTCACTAACATTCCCTTTTTTTTTCTTTTTGGCCACCTCCCACACTGATTTTGTGATTACCTTCTTCCAGGACTGTTTTCCAATTTTCTAGTTCAGTGTATAGTTTTGGACATTTCTGATAATCGCCTATACAATACTCATCAACTCTAACTTTTTAAAGATTAGCCAAGATTGGTCCAGTACTGCTCCCTGCTGGGATGGGAATTTTGGTCATTGTGATTTATTCACCTCTGCAAGGCATTGAGCTGTATTAAGAGAAAAGCAGGAAAGATTAGTTGAAAGTTGTGGTTGTAGGTTGTGGTTATAAGTTGTAAGTTGAGGTAGTCCTTGACTTACAACCACAGTTGGGACCAGCGTTTCCTTTGCTAAGCCGTTTTTAAGTGAGTTGCACCTGATTTTATGAACATTTTGCCCCAGTTATTAAGCAAACCACTTCAGTCATTAAGTGAATCATGTGGCTGTTAAGTGAATCCAGCTCCCCCCCTGTTGACTTTGTTTGTCAGAAGCCAGCTGGGTGATCACATGACCTCTGGGATGCTGGAACTATTATAAATACAGTATATACTGGTTGCCATGTGCTCAAACTTTAGTCACATGACCGTGGGGATGCAGCGAAGGTTGTAACTGTGAGAACCAGTTGTAAGTCACTTCTTTATGCTGCAGTCATAACTTCAAATGGTTGTAAGTCAAGGACTAACCCCCTGACAGATTTGCCCTCCAATCCCCTCAATCTGTTCAAACTCCGAGAGCTAGAGTTGAAAAATGATTAACAAAAGAGGCATTTTTTTTTTGTGGTGAACATCTCTGCTCACTCTTTCTTTCAGCTTCCTCCCTGCTTCCCTTCCTCTGACTTTCAAGGCTATCACCGCATTAATTTCTCTCCTCACCTTCTCTTCTACCTCCGCACCCTGTTTATCCGCCGATGCAATCCTAGGTTTATAACATAATCTCCTGCCACAGTTCCAATAATAACCTACAATTCCTTTGCCCCTATTGTGTTTCTCGGAGACAGTAATCTGGGTACCACTGTGTTGCAGCACTGAAAGGGAATGGCGCATTTCCATGGCAACCAGCAAATCTGCAGGTGAAGGTGATTGGGCACGTTTGGCACCAGAAACACTTGTGTGAAAGGTCTCTTCCCCCCCCTTCTCTTCTCCCCCTTCACCCCAGACTTTGCAAATATCGTCTTCCTTTCCACTGCACTCTTCTGCAATGTCATAGGTTTCGTTGTATTTGCAATGGGGTGTGTGTGTGTGTGTGTGTGCAAGGATGATAATAAACTAGGGTGGGTGGGAGAGTGCACTGGCTTTGCCAATTAGAAATAGGAAAGGACTTGCTTGCAACAAAACTTCAGCATCGGAAAAAGACTTAATGGGTCCCATTTACTTTGTCTGTGCAAAAAGCTCCCAGAATCAACATCACATGAAGGGTTAGTACCGCTTTATAAAACGCCTTGATAAGACCACCACATGGAATGCTGAATATATTATATTATAAAATAGATGTAGAGACTCTGGAAAGAGTTCAGAAAAGAGCAACAAAGATGATTAGGGGGCTAAAGGCTAAAACATATGAAGAACAGTTGCAGGAATTGGGTAGGTCTCCTCTATGAAAAGAAGGATTAGTGGGACAGAGGTCAGGTAGAATAGAGTAGAGCTGGAAGGGACCTCGGAGGTCTTCTAGTCCAGCCCCCTGCTCAAGCAGGAGAACCAATACCATCTCAGACAGGTAATTGTCACTTAACAACCAGGTTATTAATTTATCAACTGCAGCGATTCACTTCACAACAAGATCATAGAGTGGAGCAAAACTCACTTCACCAATGTCTCAATAACAGAAATTTCGAGCTCAATTGGGCTTGTAAGTTGAGGACGACCTGCATGTTCTTATTTTCTGCAGCAAACTGATGCTTTATTCCTAAGACTGGCACCTGGCGATTTAAAGGAAGCCCTCTCATCTTTTGATTTCCGTAGGGAAGATTTATTCCCCCCTTCCCGGAAATCAATATATCTGAGCCTCTCAGGATCTTTCACGCTCTTTGGTGAGCGAGACGTTGGCTCCGCTTCTTTCACTGAAGAGTTAACCTATCCATTGAAACCAAGGGAACAGGGAAAATGATTTATTTAGTCTACAGTAGTTTCAGTTCCTAAAAATAAAGCAAATAAGCTGGGAAGACTAACACTAATTATTTCTTATGTAACAACTGCACTTCCAGGAACTTTGTGCTTTGGGGCCTTCTCACATATACAAATTTAACCAGGACAACGCTGATGGTTCCCACTTTGTACTTTAAATACCCACCCATGACCTGGATTTTATTATGACACAAAACTATTTTATCACCTAAGTAAATAAATGGCCAGCAAGCCAAACTTTGGGAATGGAGATTTCAAAGAATAACACAATTAACTTTTCCCACAACATTCTCCACCACTTTCGTATGTTGGGGCATTTGCACACTGCGATTCCCACGTGAAGGATATCGACTTATTTCCTTTTCCTGTCAATCATCTGTACCATGTGGGCTGATGGTATGTCAGGTCAGGACCTTTCGCTCTCGTCATGAGCCTAAAAGCCACCGAGAAAGTGCTGTTTAGTTATTTAGGCTGTTTCCAATAAATATAAAAAATGTGTGCCCTTAACTTATTTCACATGCTTTTCCAGAGTTGGCTTTCAACTACCATTCTATTAAAACAAAAAGCTAAAAAAACAAAGCATTGCAAGCCATAAAGGTTGCGTTTGGAAAGAATGGAACCGACAGATCAGCCAAAATTCTGATCCCATTGAATCTGTTTTTGCACCTATATACAGGTGGTCCTTGACTTACAACAGTTCATTTAGTGACTGTTCAAAGTTACAATGTTACTGAAAAGTGACATATGATCGTTTTTCACACTTATGACCATTGCAGCATTCCAATAGTCATGTGATCAAACCTCAAATGCTTGGGAACTGATTCACGTTGATGACAGTTGCCGTGTCCTGGGTCAAATGATCACCTTTTGCAATCTTCTGACATGCAAAGTCAATGGGGAAGCCGGTTTCACTTGAGAACTGTGTTATAGTTGTGGCTAGAAAGGTTGTTTAATGTGACCAAATTCATTTAAGAAATGTTTCACTTAGCATTTTGCCTTCCAGGATTTACCTGTTGGTCACCTTTGCTGTCCAAGAGATATGCAGGCGCCTTCTCCAGCACCACAGCTCCAACGAGCTGATTTTTTTTCCTATTAAGTTATCTTGAGTTGTGTTAGTGATTGTACAAATCATTCAAGTGTAAGATGAAGGCTGTCCTGAATGAAGTAGTAATTATAAAAGCTGTTCTGTTTTTTTTTTTTGCTTTTTTTAAAAAGTGAAATTGGGTATTGCAAATATTTACAACTGTCACATAATAAGCTTACCAGCTGGTGTAGAAACAAAATTAAACATAAGCAATGAATTGACGCTGTTTTGTAGAAGAATGAATCCTTAAATCAGGACTGCATGACTCACCCATAGCTTTGGAATATTCCCCAAATTCATCTCAGCACTCTACAGTTTGAAACGTTTTCCTCCTTTGTACCAAAGATGGAACTCTATCAATAATAATTAAAAAAAAACCCTAGTAATTTCAGTGACTTGAGCAAATTTAAACCATAAGCATATTAAACATGAGTTTAGAACTTAATCTATATCTGTGCCAGGTTTTGGTCTCTTTCTTTTACATAATGTACCTCTTTTCCGATGGTTTCTTTATTTTGTATGAACTGGTTTCTGAGTGGGTAAGGGGAGAGGTGACAACCATTTTGGTGCAGTGGCAAAGACACTAGACTTGAACCTGGGGGATTATGAATTCTAGTTCCACCTTAGGTACAAAGCCAGTTGGGTGACTTTGGACTAATACAGAATAATAGAATTGGAAGGGTTGAAATGAGGAGTCCTTGCTGCTCTCTGAGGTATCCACTCTCTTCTTGTAAACCTCCAGTGATGGAGCACCCACAACTTCTGGAGGCAATGAATGAAGATATCTGAGGACAAACGTCAACCGAAGCAAGACATTTTTGACAGACATTTCTCATCTATCAGTCCCATTTAATGATTTTCCTTGCATTTCTTTCAACTTTTTCTTGTGCTTCCAGTTAGCAAGATGATAAAGATCAAATTGGCTTTTACAGAAATTTATAGAAACCAGGTGGAAAATGTTCTCTTCTGTTAAAAACTTCAAGGAATACCCCTTCAGCATTCAGCAGAGTGAGCTCTAGCATTTTTTTTTCCTACATAAGCATCTGCAAGGATGTGAAAAAGGGAGGCGAGGAAACCTGAGCAGTGTTGCTTTAATTAATGATTTTGATGTAGCTTTATTCAGCGGGTGAGGCTGTGGGCCGTACCTTTAAAAAATAATAAAAGCATAAACAAACACTCGGCTAAGACCATAAATTTTATGGATATGTTTCGTCTTCTGAAGACGCTTTATACATATATTATGGGGGAAATACTCTGAATAGCAAAAACCACTGAAGACACCACCACAGAAGAGAGAAAAGTGGAAGAAGGGAAGTTGTTTTTCCCTTCGGAATTGGCTTTATCAATCACACTTGAAAGATTCTCATAAATCAGGATTGGCTTTGCACTTCAGGAAGTCCCCACTATCTATTGTTATGGTAACTTGTTTCCTGACAATTATAACCACGGTTGCATTTACATAATAATTGGATTTGGGCATTAAATTAAACTCTCAAGATGGGTGGGGCGGGAAGAGTAGAATAATGTAGATTTATAGGTAGTCCTTGACTTACGACTGCAATTGAGCCCCACATTTCTGTTGTTAAGTGAGCTTTGCCCCATTTTAAGACTTTTCTTGCCACGACTGTTAAGTGAATCACTGCAGTTGGTAAGTTGGTAGCATGGTTGTTAAGTGAATCTGGCTTCCCCATTAACTTTGCTTCTCAAAAGGTCGCCAAAGCTGATCACATGACCCTGGGACGCTACAACCGTTATAAGCATGAGTCAGTTGCCAAGTGTCCGAATTTTGTTCATGGGACCATGGGGGATCCTTCAATGGTCATAAGTGTGAAAAATGGTCATAAGTCACTTTTTTCAGTGCCCTTGTAACTTTGAATGGTCACTAAATGAACTGTTGTAAGTCGAGGACTACCTCTAAAAGGTTGGAAGTATCTTGTGGGTCTTCCAGTCCAACCAGGAGATCCTGTTTCAGAGAAATGGCTGTCCAGTCTCTTCTTGAAAACCTCCAGTAATGGAGCACCCACAACTTCTGGAGGCAAGGTGTTCCTCTGGTTAATTGTCCTCACTGTGAGGAAATTTCTCCTTAGTTCTAGGTTGGATCTCTGTACATCAAGAGATATGGTCCTTATAAATGTCAAAGAACAGTACCCTAGTGACACTGAATGAATGCACGTTGAAAATCAATGAATGCTTACATCTTTTCTGAGATGGGTCTGTTGTTAGGATCCAGAACTCTCAGGCTCACAGTTTCCTTAGCAACACTGCAGAGGTGATTTGCCTTTTGGGGGGACATATTTTGAATTTCCAGTTTAGGGATAAGAGATCTATCTATCTATCTATCTATCTATCTATCTATCTATCTATCTATCTATCTATCTATCTATCTATCTATCTATCTATCTATCTATCTATCTATCTATCTATCTATCTATCTATCTATCTATCTATCTATCTATCTATCTATCATCAGAAAAGAATTGCTAAATAATTTTAAGGATTTTTTTTCTTTCAAAAATTCTAGCCTAGTTCTACTGAGGATAGGAATGCTCTTGGAAAGGTGTCTAATTTTTTTTCCCCCAAATGGAAAACCTGACCATAGCTTGTTCAGATGAGAGGAAAGGTTAGACACAGCTTGTGCTGCATTGATCAATTTACACAACTGGTCTTTCGATGGATTGTATTAATGAAACTTTGTTTTCTTCTATTCAGTCACCAGCCAATTTCTTTTTATCTTTGGAGGGGGAAAAAAAGAGGATCAATGAATACGTTGCACCATTTTTATACAAAATCAACCTCTGTTTTCCCCATAGACATTAAGACTTTATTATTATCACTTTTAATAGATTTTTGCCCATCCTTTTTTTTGAATTCTTACCCCCTGTTGTGAGCATTCTAATACCAGTTCTACTTTTCCTTATAGATTCCATTTAAAAAGCTTGAGAATGATTTGAGGGCATTACAGGTAAATGTCAATTTGAAACAAAGGAAATCTTTGATTAGATATGAGGTCAACCAAGGGTCCTATTGCAACATAATTCTCATGGTGAGCAAAGTGAGCTTTGTTCATGATGTAGAAGCCAACTGATCGCAACATTCTTAGACAAATGTTTTATTGAGAGTCTAAAGATCAGACAAAGTGACAAAGAAAAAGAATGCACGCAGATAATCCTCGACTTATGATTGTAACCAAGCCTGGCAGTTACCGTCATAAGACGTGATGGTCAAAAAATGGGTCGTCACCTGACTGACATGCTTGTATGATCTTTTTTTGCAGCAATTGTTATGCAAATAGGATAGTTGTAAAGTAATCTTTGTGGGTTGTTCTCAGCCCTTCTTCTTTTTTAAAAAAATTAACACTGGAATAATAATCCACAAAACTATTTTTTAAAAAAACTCTCTTAAATGCAGAGCACGTATGAATAAGTTCAGAAATGTTGTTTCTCATCCTATGGAAGTTCAGTTAATGACAACTTAAGTCCTACCAAATTCATTAAGTTAACTGTTACATTTAAAATACCTTAAATTCACAAAGAATAATTTTGTGAATATCAGAAAGTACCTCAGTAAGCTCAGAATTTAACAGGGAGTGAAATCTTTCTATAACTAAATCAATTTCTATAAATCTTTCTATAATTCTTGCCATTGTTTTTTTAAATATATATATTTATTATATTTTATCAATGGGAATAAAATAACCAACAGAAAAAAACAGAAAAACATAAATCCAATAGTAAGAATAAAAGAGAAAAAAAATGTACAAAAAAAGGGGGGTGAAGCCCTAAACATCAAATAAGCCCAACATTAAATACAGAAAAAAAATCACTCTGGCCGGATGCTGAAAATAAAATAAAATAAAATAAAATAAAATAAACCTGCTAAATTCTTCATCTTAATTCTCTGTTAACAGATGGTTAACAGAGAATTAAGATGGAGAATTCATCAGTTTTTTAAAAAAGAAAAAAACAATAGCCAACAGGTTAGCCCAAATATTACACTAGTCTTCAAATGTATATATATATAAATATAAAATATATTCTATATTTTTCTTGTTAATGAGAAAGTTTATAACCATTTGCAGACCCATTATGCAAGGGAGGAGAATTTAGCAATCTTTTTTATTTTTTGAAAAAGGCACGTGCAAACTGTTTGATCTCCAAGCAACAGATTGGCGCAATGAAAACTGACGATCCTTCAAAAGTGGAACGAGGGGATCTGAAGCCCTTGAAATGAAATGGTTTAAAGAAGAAGAAAAAAATCACTTCAAGAAATCTAGCTAAGATGATTCTCTCCGTCTCTGATTCCTTCGAGCTTTCCCACTCCTATTTTAAGCCCACTAAATTCCCAACACAACCTCCTCATTTCTATGCACAGGATCTGTAGAGGCAGTGAGTGATTGATCTGGAGATTTGCATCTCTTCCCATGCCAGCAGCAAAATTCCAAACAGAGCAAAGCAGATGACAGAGATCTGGCAAATCAGAGAGAAATGTCAAAAACAGCTGTCCATTAAAAAGAGTTTTGCCATGACAACAGAGCCCTGTTTGAAAATGCTAGGTGGTAGAATTTAATTGGAGTAACAACTGTTCGAAATTAAGATGAAAAGGAACGGCTGGATATTGGAAGCTTCAGCTGGGAGGAAGGGGTTTTGTTTGCATTTTATGACTTTTATTTTACTTTCTCAAATATGTAGGGGGGAAAGGTAGATGGCCCCTTAAGGCCTGCCTCATTTCTGTTTAACTTACTGGGCTCCCAATAGAGAAAAGACAGCAGGCCCCCAATTAAAACTACAGAAGATGGAGGACCAGAATAACTTTTAGACTTGAGTTTTCAGCTCTGTTTTAATAAACTGTGATAATACTGTTTTTATACCAGACCAGGAGACCACACTTGGAATACTGGGTCCAGTTCTGGTCACCGTGATACAAAAAAGATGCTGAGGCCCAAGAAAGTGTGCAGAGAAGAGAGATGATTAGGGGTCTGGAGGCGAAATCAGGAAGATGTTGAAGAAGCTAGGTATGTCTACCCTATTGAAGAGAAGGATTAAGGGGGACATGAAAGCTGTCTTCCAGTACTTGAGGAGCTGTCACAGGGAAGACCTATTCTCCAAAGCACCGGAGGGAAAGACAAGAAGTAACAGATGGAAGTTTATCAAAAAGGAATCCAACCTAGAACTAAGGAAAAAATTTCCTGACAGTGAGAACAATAAAACAATGGAATAAATTTGCCTCCCAGAGTTGTGGGTGCTCCATCACTGGAGGTTTATGGAGATTCTCAGTCATCCAGGTCATACTGTAGTTATCCCAAAGATGCTTTTTCACAAGACAACTGGATTTTCTTGTTTTTCTCATCCGAGAAGCTTCTTCAGCTCTGACTGGATGGTGGGGAATGGGAAGATTTATACTCCTTGCAGACAGCTGGTCATTTGCCTTCTTTTAGAGAGTCGTTGAGGCCACCTAGAGGCTTATCTATGTCATCGGGGTCATCTGAATAGTGCAAATGAGTGTGGAGCCTTCTTGGAACTGTTGAAAGGACTGTGTTATAGACCGGAGATAGATGATGTCATATCCCTCTCCCTTTGGTGAGAGACGGCTGTACAGTTTTGACATAGATGGCCTCCTTGACTCCTCTTTGACTGGAGGTTTTCAAAAACAGACTAGACAACCATTTGACCAGGATGGTATAAGGTCTCCTACAATGGGCAGGAGGGTTGGAGTAGAAGACCTCCAAGGCCCTTTCAGTCCTATGATTCTAAGAAGCATGAGTGGAGGAAGAGGTCAACCATAATTCTCTCCTGGCTAACATCACCGTCATATCTAAATGCGAGTGAAAATTGAGAAAGAACAGCAAAAGGAAATGACAACTCACTTTTAAGAAATCTTTAAGAATGGAAAGCAAGATCATTGTCCTTCTGTGTGCATTCCACCCTCTTCCTTCAGTGCTCCAGTTTCTCAAAAGGCAGTCTTAAAAAATATCTGGAATGATCACAAAGCATAAATTATAAATGTTTCAGGAAAATGGGAAACAGCTCCCAAGGTCTGCTTAGAACACACACACACACACACACACACACACACACACAAATAACAAAAACAAAAACCCACCCGATCTCGGTTCCTATTCAACGACAATATGAAGATCTTTTCTTTCTTTTCTTTTCTTTTTCATTTCCTGTTAACTGTTCTTCTGTTTGCTATCATCTCTTGCCCGGCACCATGTCAATAATTACTAAATTAGCAGGACGCCTGTACAATGTCAGCTCAAGTGTTATTACTGACAAGTCAAACAAAGGGAGGACTGATCGAAAAGATGGAACTTATTTAAATAGATTGTGTTCACTGGGAAAGACTGAAACCTCTCTCTCTCTCTCTCTTCAAAAAAAGGATAGAAGGGACTAGTTTATATTATGAACTGATTCAAGGACATGGAATCACAGCAAATGACTTCTTTTCACAATGTAAACTTCTTCTTCTTCTTCTTCTCTCTCTCTCTCTCTCTCTCTCTCTCTCTGTCTGTCTCTCTCTCTCTCTTGTGTGTGTGTATATGTGTGTGTGTGTGTGGAGAGAGACAGAGATAGTTTTAAAAATGATGTTTGGAAGAATCAATTATATTCAAGGAGGAAAATTTAGAAAAACTCACAGAAATAACTTTTTCATATTTGTTGTAGGACAAAAGTGAATTTCATTGATTTTGGCATTTAAGGAAACAAAGAGTGAGAGAGGAAGGAAGGAAGGAAGGAAGGAAGGAAGGGATTGAGAGATGGTGTAAAAGAGATTGAGAAACAAAGTAAGAGTGAGAGAGGAAGGAAGGAATAATAGAAGGAAGGAAGGAAGGAAGGAAGGTTGCAAAACACCTTGTCAGCTATTGTCAAAGAAAGCAGGAAAGTCTGCAGAAAATAGAATCTATGTCATCCACTCGAAAAGTGAAGAAAAAATATTTTAGCAAACTTCTCCGAAGAAGCTTATCTTTCAGAAAAGCCAAATGATTTCCTCTGCTTGGAGGTCAACGGAACAATGTTATTAGTACCTGGGTGACACGATGAGTATTTCTGAATCATTTCCCAGAAAGATTGGCTCATCTAAGAGAACGTAACCAATGAGCTCTCCAGCGTGATAGATGGCAGGACCTGGATAGCACTTCAGAGTCAGCAAGAGAGGAAACCATCAAAGGTTTGCTAAATTGTTAATCTGCTAGGCTCAATTCATTAGTATATTGCCTAGTAGGATTTTTTAACAAAAGACGTTTGCCAAGGTGCTGCGCACCACTTAATGGGGCTGCTTCGTGCATGGAAACAGTATCTGCCTTGCTTGATTTCTTTGGCCTTGCCTGACAAAGGCTTTAACCCATGTGGTATGGCTGTATTATTATTATCCTTTTTATTTTTTTCTCTTATTTTCATTTATCAGTATATTATTATGATTATTATTACTCTGTTGTTTTGCATGTGCACTGAGAGCTTATGGACTGGAGACAAATTCCTTGTGTGTTTAATCACATTGGGCCAATAAGAAATATTCTGTCCTGTCCTGTCCTGTCCTATCCTATCCTATCCTATCCTATCCTATCCTATCCTATCCTATCCTATCCTATCCTATCCTATTCCATTCCATTCCATTCCATTCCATTCCTACTCTACTCTATTTCATCTCAACTCTAGTTCAGAAAGTGCTGTATTACTTCTCCGTGACTGTTTCAACAACCCTCTCCACAGTTTGGGATTGTGTAGAAAGATTTCCAACTATAATACCTGGAAAGTGTGAGGCAACACAAAGTTCCTCATTGAAGTTGTGTTCCCTCTTCACCTAATGGAGGCAAGCCAAAGCTGCTGCATGCACAGTCCTAGTGTTGATGCTTCTTCCTCTCACACCTTTGCTCCCAACAAAGAACTGATAATTCCGCTGGAAGCGATTCATAAAATCAGGGAAAGCGTTTATGAGAATGACAACATTAACCTGTGGAGTTTGCTATTAAGAGACTCAGAGCTGTGCAGAGCTGACAGTTTCCTTGCAATGTAGAAAAGGTGCAGGGAAAAAGGGATCTTCAACAGACAGTTGTGACAATAGCCTGAGGGATCAATATTCCGCACAATTAGGCTTTCTCTCTCAAATGGGGCAATTCAAGGAGTTGCATCTTTGAAGCCCTGTATTCTTCTCCCATCATCTTCAAAAGAACAGACACACTCGCGTTTCATGTTTATCTAACATGGACAGAAAAGCATGTGAAGGTTGGTAGCTGATATCCAGAAATCACACTTCTGTCTTTTACAGAAGGCATTTTCTGGCCATTTTGGGTGTCCTTGACGGCAAACATCACCTTTCAATGGTGGCAACATAAATCATGAAAGATCTTCTCTCCTGCTCTCTCCGTCTCTTTGTAAGGGACATGGGCTGGGAGAAAACTAAAAAGGATTCAAACATCTAAAATGGTCTTCCTTTTGTAACATTTCTCTTACAACCCATGGGTTTCAAGCTTGCTTAAAAAATAAATCAAAGGTCCTTGCCATCTGAAACTAAATTGAATATAATTGGATACTTGTATGTCAAAGCTCTCGGACACATAAAGGGAAGTATCTGCACATCAAAGAGATGGCAATTGGGTCAGAAGATAACCTATAATATGTTCGTGTGTCTCTGTATTTCTACAAAATCTTCTTAAGCTCCTTCTGAAAACCCACAGAAACGTCTTGTTACACCCACCAGCAAGTAGCTACGCCTTATTAAAGGGGGTGGCTGTACGGCTGGACAATGCATTTAGTTACAAAACCTAGAAATGCCCTCCATAAAATGGAAGGCCAGTTTGATTTATATATCAAACATGAGCTTGAAATACATTTCCGGAGGGCCCGACACAGTGAGAAATTTGAAAACGTCCGTAGTTAATCAATGAAACAGCATCAAAGTCAACTGATAGAGCATTTCCCAAGCTTAATACCAGATAGCAAAAGAAAAAAAACCCAAAACTACAGGCCTTTCTGAGATATTTTCAATGTTCCCTAAATGAGTGAGATTGTCATTTATTCCAGTGATGGACATGAAGAAGTGTCCACCATTATAACGTCAAAAGGCAGGATATAAGCAATAGAAGAACATTTAGGAGAACTTGTCTCCAGAAGTTGTGGGTGCTCAACTGGAAGTTTTTAAGAAGAGATTAGACAACCAGCAGGGGATTGGATTTGAAGACCTCCAAGGTCCCTTCCAGTTCTGTTATTCTGATATTTTCCTTTCTTTTCATGATCAGTTGAAGATTGGGAAGAGGCCCTGAAGGTTCTGGAGTAAGGGATGAAGGCATGAGTCTACCTGTCTACCTGTTTACCAACCTACCCACACATTTATTCATTTTATCTATTTAACTATTTTGGGCAGGTCTTGAAAAAACCCACTTTTTTCCTATCAGGGTCCTCAGAAAAAGCTTGGGAATACAAATATTTTTTGAAGGAGATTGAAGGGCATGGAATTCCATTAGACGATTTGAGGGCATGTTCTGAGTTGAATTGCAAATGCATAATAAGACATCTAAAAGTGGAAGATGAGTATTTGAAAGCTTGCAATTTAATAGCAACAGCACTTAGACTTATATACTGCTTCATAGTGTGTTACAATCCTCTCTAAGAGGTTTACAGTGTCAGCATATTGCCCCCTCACCCCCCAACAATCTGGGTCTTCATTTTACTGACCTTGGAAGGATGGAAAGTTGAGTCAACCTTGAGTCAGGATCGAACTCCTGGTTGTGGGGCAGAATTAGCCTGCAATACTGCATTCTAACCACTCTGCCACCACAGCTCCAATTTAAATAAAAACCACAACACAGCTAGCCAATCCTCCTTGTGCTTCTGCTAAATCCATGACTGTTCAGTTGACATGGGGTTATAAAAGCAATAAGGAAATACAAACAATATGATAATGTGGTTAAGACACCAGACTAGGAATCAGGAGACCGTACGTTCTAGTCCTGGCCAAGGCAGGAAGCCAGCTGAGTGATCTTGGGCCAGTATACATATTCTTTCAACCCTAGGAAGGAGACAGTGGCAACCACTTCTGAAATCTTGTGAAGGAAACTCCAGCCAGGAGTCAACATTGGCTTGAAGGCTGAATGAATGAATGAATGAATGAATGAATGAACGAATGACTCTGCTAGCAAATGAAAGCAAACCATACTTCTCAGCCTTGAATCCTAGTTTTAAGATATGGAATTCAATTTTTTTTGTCTCTGATAAGTTATACTATTTAATACCTTTATTCCTTTGCCAGTTTTCCTCCTGATTCCTGCCCCCTGCATGCCAATATAGATTTTCTAAATACATGCAAATGTATCTACGATGCTTCATTCGGTTATCAATTCCCCCAAGTGCTCCTGTTCTAATCACCAACTAATTGTCTCGGTGCTCTATTGACAAGGCGCCTCCTTCCTTGCTAATTTCTGCTGACATGGCAGAGGCCTTCAGAACCGGGTTAACCTTTCTGCGTCCATTGATAATCCACAGGTTTGATGGCAATTGATTGCCCCGGCTTCTCTTGTTGGAATGAAACCTCATCAGCGTTCTGGGTGACTTGTGTAATGAGGCGTTGTTAATTGGCGAGAGGTAAGCAATTGGAGAGGTTGCCTTCCTTCTCTCCCATACAAGGAGCGCAGCAGTCAAGGATCTCTCATTCAGATCAAACGATGCAAAGTCTTTGGCACGGCCACCTGCCCTGAGGTTGACTTCTGCAACAGCACACAGATCTGGGTAGAGCAGAAGTAGAGAAGGGACACACTCTGCTAGAGAGAAGTTCCTTGAGGATGGGCTCCAAGATGAATCTGAAAGCTTGGAAGACTAGACCTCTGGTCCCGGGGACCGACCCAGATTGGATCCTGCAACATTTATTTGCCTTCATTCGTGACACAACGTGCCATGCTTGTGTTCTGCACTTTCACAGTAGCAAACAGAAAAGGGGCAGGATGTACTTGAATTGCATTTTTCTTCTTCTGTTCAATTGTGTCTGATAAATCCCTGCAGTTTTCATGGCAAGGTTTTTCCAGAAGTGGTTTGCCATTGCCTCCTTCCTAGGGCTGAAAAAGAGGGACTGGCCCTAGGTCATCCAGCTGGCTTCGTGCCTAAAGCAGGACTAGAACTCACAGTCTCCTGGTGATTGGCCCAAAGTCACCCAGCTGGCTTCGTGCCTAAGGCAGGATTAGAAGTCACAGTCTATCAGTTTTCAGCCTGAAGCCTTAACCACTCCCCCAAAAATGGTATGACAGGGCTTACACAAGTATGTGTTTTGATACTACTTCTCCCTAAACACAAATCATGCCTTGGAAGAAACTACTCAGGGGGCCTCAAGAGTGCCTTTTTAAGTGAAAAAATACGGATGGAATGTGACCCATTTTTACTCTGCATTCCCTGTTATACCCATTGCTGTAATAAATTGCAGCAGTCCACTGAATATTTGTAGCATCTCTCAAATTCAAACCCTTCCCACTTCTTGAGAAGGAATCTGGTTCCTTCCTTCTAGCAAGACACCTGTACCCATTCAGAGAAGCTGAAAGAATGTGAGAAAATGCACACATTTTTCAAGAAAGAGGGGAGGAATCCTGCCAATGGGGTAAACTACACAACCAAGGGGGTAAATTAAATTTATGGTCTAGAAGTGAAATTCCACCGAGAAAGAGGAAGATCAGAAGGCAAAATTAAATGAATTTTTCTACCGTGAAATAAAGGCCATCCTTTGAAATCCTCTTTTTTTGCCGAACAGGTGAATGTAAATTTACTCTTTTTCTTACCGGGGCTTGATGTTGTCTTGATTTATAACTTCTCTGTCTAAATAATTAATAGTTTCCTGTCTTGAAATGGCTGCCAATTTGATGTTCAGCTGTGTGCTATTTAACTTTGTAATTAATCTTTTCAACAAGGAAGGTTCATTTTTCCATATCAAAGTATATCACTATGTGTATTAGCAGCCATAGAAATATCTTTCTTATCAAGTCTGTTCTGGGCATTCAGGAACTGGCCAGTTATCCAGAAACTGTGGATTTTTTTTTTTTTAAACTGCTGTGCCAAAGTTTCCCTTTTTAAGTTCTCAAGAGTTTTGTTCCCATGGAATAGGGGTTTTGGCTTTCTACCTTATTTTCAAGAAGCTTGAGAATTTGTTTTGAATTTCTCTCTGTCGTTTCTTTGAGATGTGAATTTCCTTTACTTTTCCAGGAGGCAAAATTATATTTGATCCAGGATGACCTCAACTAAGCACCATTAGGTCTGGTTAATATTTGGATGGGTAATTAAGAGATTCCAGAGCTGTAGGCAATCCTAGAAAGAAAACTCTGGAAGAAGGCAGTGGCCAACACATCCACCCTGTTGCCAATACATCTCACCCAGATACGTCAAAGCCGTTAGAAGCCAATCTCAGTTTGAAGGTAATTTTATCCGCTGAATTTTGTATTATGGGTGATCTCTGTGCTTCCCTGTCTATCCATGCTTTCTAATTAGAAAAAAAGATCTATGGGAAAGAAGATCCATCAGGAGCTTTTTGGTGTGATTAAATAGCAATAGCAATAGCACTTAGGCTTATATACCGCTTCATAGTGCTTTACAGTCCTCTCTAAGAGGTTTACAGAGTCATCATATTGTGTCCAACAATTTGGATCTTCATTTTATCAACCTCGGAAGAATGGAAGGCTGAGTCAACCTTGAGCCGGTCTTCTAGTCCAGCCCCCTGTTCTAGCAGGAGACCCTATACCATTTCAGACAAATGTATGTCCAATCTCTTCTTGGAAACCTCCAGTGACGGAGCACCCACAACTTCTGGAGGCAAGTCGTTCCACTGATTAATTGTTCTCACCGTCAGAATTTCTCCTTAGTTCTAGGTTGGTTCTCTCCTTGATTAGTTTCCATCCATTGCTTCTTGTCCTGCCTTTATCCCCCCCCCCCCAAATGCTGAAAACCAAACCAAAGAACCCCAAGCCAACCCCCCCCCCCCCAAAAAAATCATAATAGAGATGGGCAATGGGTTCAGCTTATTTTGCTTACTTATTGAGTCTTGTAAATTCCCCTTTGTGGCAGATGTGAGGGATTGAATGCTTTGAATGAACAAACAGTCAACCCTATTTTTTGTACACCTTTTAACAGAACAAGCTAAAAGAAAAGCCGTTTCATCAGACTTCATTTTATTCAGTTTTTCACTGGCCACTTTCTGGCAGTACTCCTGAAAAATTGATAATTAATGATTACTTACAGCAGTATAGTTACCTGATTTCCCGTGTTGACATAATTTCTTTTTTCCCCCCTCTGAGTTCCTCCATCCTAGCTATGGGTTTCCATGGCAATAGTTTATTAAAATTGTTAAGGATAGGCTGTCCAAAACCACACAAAGCTGTCATTGCTTTCTAAAATATACCTGAAAGTTTTCAACTTATTCCAGGCACGCTGGCTGAGGAATTCTGGAAGTTGAAGTCCACAAGCCATCAAAGGGCCAAGTTTGAAGACCCCTGGTCTTGACCCACCCACTATCCAGTTGTGGGCTATGCTGTCTCTTATCTGACCATTAGACTATGAGTTCTAGTCCTTCTTCAGGTGTGAAACCCAGCTGGTAGTTTGGGGCTAGTCCCTCTTTCTAGCCAAATCTACCTCAGAGGGCTGCTGTTGTGTGGGGACAAGGTGGGATAGAAATAAATACAATAATGTTGCTTGTAGTTAGGGGATCCTGAATCCCATTTTTTTGATAGGCTGTTCCAGAAACCTGGCAAGGGCAAGTGACTTTAGAATAAAAACAACGGGAAAATATGATTAAAGTAGACACAGAATTCAGTTAGGAATGTCAGACATTGCTGTTTGATCCATAATTTTAACTAAGCAGAACCAAGATTTCCTGAACAGATTAGGAGAAACTAATTCCTTACAGATTCCTTACAGATTAGAAGAATACTAGTTTTCACATTTCCCAAGGTTTTGTCATGTAGTGCAGAAATGTGCATAAAAAGAACCCTTACATTAAAAGAAATGATATAGCAGGTAAGCTACAGACACAAATGCAGACATTAGAGAAAAAGTCATTGACAGTCTGAGGTTAGGAATAGCTGTGCCCAGAAATAAACTTGCAATTAAAAAGAAATGAAGACTAAATTTTTGACTCTCTGTCTCAAACCTGACAGAAAGTTTTTGCCATTCAGTAATTGCAAAATTAAAACAGAGCAGCTATACAGAACTATCCATACCTCTATAATTTAAGAACATAAAACATTGTTTAAAATGCACTTTGGTTGTTAAGTACTAATTATTTTAACTTAAAAAAATGGCTGTTATCCTGCAGTTTTACATAGACAAATGCACAACTGTGAATACCTCATGAATAGCACTGGAACAGGCAATTTTGTGCTTAGAAGCTCCATGAACCTTAAGTATAAGCACAGAAAGTGCCACTGCAGATTGTGATAAAGAAGGTATCACACAATCCATCATATGTGTGATGGATTTGTTCATGCAAACATATGCACAAGGATCAGACTGGAGCTCACTGTAGAGGTGATGAGTAACTAACAATATGTCCTATTGCTTTCTTTGTATCTACTTGCATACAGTGAGAACAATTAACTAGTGGAACATAATGGAATGGCTTGCCTTCAGAAGCTGTAGGTGCTTCCTCACTGGAGGCTTTTAAGAAGAGATTGGAAGCTATGTCTGAAATGGTACAGTCTCCTGCTTGAGCAGAGGGCTGGACTAGAAGACCTCCAAGTTCCCTTCTATTCTACTCTACTCTACTCTACTCTACTCTACTCTACTCTACTCTACTCTACTCTACTCTACTCTACTCTACTCTACTCTACTCTACTCTACTCTACTCCATTCCATTCCATTCCATTCCATTCTATTCCATTCATGTTTGTTTTATATCTTTCATTATGGTCAAATCATTAAATCAATAAAGTTTCTGTTGTATTCTGTTCATATGCACAAGGCAAAAAAAATCTGCCTGTGGAATTTAAGACATGTTTATACCTCTCTGGGGCTCGCCCCAGTTACTTGGAAAATGGCAGTGTGGCTTAGGTATTATTTTAGAAAACACTAGCTTATGCGGTTACTTGTGTTGAAAAAGTCTGCCAAAATAACCCTTCTCCTGGAATTCTTCCTCTTCCGTAATCAAATTGCTTTGTAAAGTCAGAGAAAGTAGGGGAAATTTTTTCTTGAGTTACAAAACAAACTTCCTACTCACTATATATTTCATTTGGATACCTGATGAGAACTGACAAATAGTGTTTTTCCATGTGAGTTTTGAAAAACCTTTAGTCCCTTCCTAAAAATGATCACGAAACAGAAAAATGCACCATGTTATTCTCCAAAACTTTCTTGTTATTATTCCTTTACCTCCCTCTCCCTTTCTCTCCCCCTCCTTCCCGTTTCAGAAAAATGAACTTGTTTTGGGATCAGGGAGCAAAGAAGAAAAATGTACAAAGTTTTAGCATAGGACAGATTGTTTTGGTAAAAGCTCTAGGAAAAAAACACACACATATATTTTGCTCCTCTTTCAACCCCTGTAGATGGAGCCCTGCGCTAACAGCTAACAAAACCACCAGTGCACATTGACTTCCCTTTAGGTTGATGATGATAGATTGTGTTGTTTTCTTCATTACTTTAAACCTAATCAGCACTCAGTATAATTTGAGTAATGATAGCTCATTATTGGCGATTGTGAAGTTTGAGGCTCTCCTCATTTTACCTCCAAAGGCAGCCGGTTGGGATAAAAGGGTACCTCCGTTCCCCATTTTGCAGAATTGTGGATGTGAGTGTGGCAGGCAAGAGGAAGAGGGGGGGGGGACTGGTTAATGTTTGGGAACCATTAATAGCTTTGTAGAATTTTATCGCTTTTTTTTCCTCCAGCAGTCTGCTCGGTCACTTACTGTATATGATAAATCTAGATACTTGCCTGAGGCTTAAAATTCTCTTTTTCTCTCTCTCTCTCTCTCACACACACACAAGCGTACAGAAGCTTCTTTTTCCCCATTCTTGTTCCATTTTCTTAAATCCAATACATTAAACCAAATTAATTAATTAATTTCTTAATTAATTAACCTTATTTTATTAAGGGGGGACATGATAGCAGTCTTCCAATATTTGAGGGGTTCCTACAAAAACAAGGGAGTCAAACTATTTTCCAAAGCACCAAAAGACCACCTCTGGAATTCAGCATCCAGTTTTGGTCACCACATTACGAATAAGTTGTTGACACTTTGGAAAAAGGGCAGAGAAGATGACTAAAGGCCTAAAACACATGAAGAATGGTTGCAGGAATTGGGTAGGGCCAGCCTAGAGAAAAGAAGGACTAGAGGGGACATGATAGCAATGTTCCTTTCCTTTCCTTTCCTTTCCTGATTGGAATTATCTATTTCTTAAGTTTATATGCCGCACAACCCGCAATTTGAGGCAATCTGGGCAGCTTATGAAATTACAACTTTAAAAGCTGTTCTATTCTACTTGAACGATTTCCCAATATTTGGGGGTTTTACTACATTGTCACCACATATAAAAACGATCCAATATGTTTTTCTATCATTTCCAGCACTTTTAAGAGAAAGAATTATTCATTCTGGCAATCGAGGCTAAAGCTAGGTAGAAATAATAAAAACAACTTGTATCAATTCTTGCAGAGTAATATTCCAAGACAAGTTCATATTTTTCTTCCCTGGAAATTCCCACTCTTGCCTATCTATAATTATGTTCACCTTTTGCATCCATTTAATCATATCATTTTTTAACTTTGCTCAGATTCTGAAACTTACTTCAAGTGTAGTTATAAATTGTGCCTAACAGATGTTCAGTATTATGTAGTAGGAGATTGTCAAATTCTCTTTCTTTCCTTTTACTGGTCATCAAAATGCAATAGCTGCCTCTTCTTTGGGATCAAATGAATTCCATACTCACCCAAGTTAAAACTGCATACTTTTTCAATGACAATGAATCTGTCCAGGCTGACAGATGTTGGCCTCAGTTGCCCTGACCACAAATGGAGGGTGAGGTTTGTGGGGGAAGGAATCAGAGCCAAACTTATTTTAGTGCTGCGATTCAAAGAATTTATAGGCACTGGCAAAGCCTACGTGTCTCAGGGCCAAGATATCAGGTGTAGCATTTTTCATTGTGGTGTTTGGCTTAGACATGACTAAAAATGTGGTGCTAAAAAATGTGCCTTTTTCTTTTTTGATGCACACTCAATTGAAATAAGGATACTGAGGTTGGTTTTGTTTTTTTTTTAAATTCCCCAAAGGAGCTCTAACTTACAGAGTCAATGTGTCTCAGGGCCAAGATATCAGTCGGCACATCCACTAATGCTTTCTGAAAAATCTCCCTTTAGGGCAGATGTACTTGCAAGATGCTCTCTCTCTTAACGGTTCCAGTTTTGCGATGTCTGCTGGATCCATCTTACAGCAGCCATATTCTTCCCACGATGCCATCATCCCTGGATTCTGGGTTGCTAGTAAATTGTTCCAAAATTCCAGCCTTGTCCACTTCAGGGAATACGATGGCCAGAGGAACAAAATATTTGCCGAAGGTGCGAAACTGTATTTCCTAATACAGTTAGTCCTTGACATACAACCACAATTGAGCCCAACATTTCTTTTGCTAAGCGAGACAGTTGTTAAGCAAATTTTGCCCCATTTTACGACCTTTCTCGCCACAGTTGCTAAGTGAAACATTGCAGTTGTTAAGTTAGCAACAGGGTTATTAAGTGAATCTGACTCGCCCATCGGCTTTGCTTGTCAGAAGGTCTCAAAGGCTGAACAATTATTTATTATTATTATTTATTAAATTTATATCCCGCCCTTCTCCTTGCGGACTCAGGGCGGCTAACAATCAAGTAAAAATACACAGATGACATTACAAGTTTAAAAATTAATTTTATTAATTAATAAAACAATGACGGACACCCATGAATTTCTCTCCCCCCACCCCGCTTACAAGGAAGACACTATATGTGCCCCACTGTCTTAGCAGTAGATTCGTCAGATGAAGAGCAGTCAAAGCTCTCAGTGGAGGTAGCACATTGCACATCTTTTCTCTTCCCTCCTTGCTGCAATTTCACAATGCATTTTGCAGCCTAGAAGAAAGGGGGGGGAAGCAACTCTCTTTTCTGCACCCTCCCCCTCCCCAATCTAACACATCATAGCCAACTTCATTAGTATCTGTGGCATATTCTGCAACCGAGGTGCTCGTGGGTAAGGAGATTGTGTGTCTCCTACTAGGGATTATCCCATTCAGCCTAAGGGTCATTCTCAGTGAATGTAACACAACCGGCAGAAAATGCTTGAATCAATGGTAAAAAAAAAAAACCTGTCTGGAGGGGACGAGAAATCTCATTTGCTTAAGCTAAAACCAGAGAACTCAATGCATATAAATTACAGGCCCCTTTTCTTCTTTGACGCTGTGAATGCTGTATGTGTGTTTGTGTGTGGGGGGGGGGGGCTGAGGGTGTTTTAAATCACAAGCAACATGCCTAAGATGACTGAGCAAATAACGCTAAGTACATTCTGATATTCTAACATCACAATAATGTGATCATTTGGATTCATACTGAGAACAGTAAAAACAATATGCTTTCTGATTAAATTATTCACGCTTGTAGCTTTTAAGTTTCAATTATAGATATCAACAACGTATGCAGGAAGGAGCAAGGAAAATGCAAACATTTCCTAGTAGAGATATTCAAAGCAGCCAAGTTTGGGTGAAATCATTTGGGGGGGGGGGAGAAAGAGAGAGAGAGAGAGAGAGAGAATAGATTGCTACAACTTCGTGTTGTGTGTGTACTTGTCTGAAGATTTCTCATTTAATTTGCAAGTTTGAGATTGCTCGCGTGCTGATAAATATTTGAATAAGTTTTCCACAGGGTTTAGATGTTTGGCAAGGTGCATCCTTCATCAAAAAAAGCAAAGTAGAGATTGCTTAATAAAATTAAGCATCTCTGGTTTTAGCTTTTAAAAAGTGCTTTAATGGGGTATCTGATTGTAATTCAGTCAATTAATGCCACCACCAGAACATCCTCCTAATTTAAAAAGAGGCTTTAGCTTAGGTTAGCACGGGAATATGTGCTGACCTTTTTTTTCTTTCCATGCATTGATACTTATGAACTTCGATGTCATGTGGGCTTTGCATAGGAAGATTGGTGAATAAAACTATAAAGGGCATAATATCTGAAAGAAACCAACAAATCCATTCCGATCATTGACAACTCATTTTTATTTAGGCAATATCTTGATTACATTAATTGAAAGTTACAAGGGGAGATTGCATTTTGTGTTATCCATTTTACTATCATTTCTCACTGGGATGGTGGGCATGTTGGTAGTTTTTAATTTGATGTTTCCAGTGAGTTTGAAATGATATGCTTTAGATTAGTTAATCTGCTCCCCTTCAGCTAAAAATGCTCTGAAGCTTCCAGAGCTGAGAAGAATTTCCACTTCGGAAAATAAAAAGAAGCAGAAAACATCACCTCTTGATCTTTTTGTGCTTCCTAAATACTCTGAAGTGAGATTATTGGCTGGTCTAGCTAGAAATGAACTCTCATTTATTTGGATATCTACGACAATCTTGATCGGTCTGTTTTATGTGTATTGAATCTTAAGAATTGTCCATTGATTTCTCTTATGCATTTTTTTTAAAAAAAGTGATGAGAATATTCACACTACTTTTCCTATACAAATTTTTATGGGTAATTCTTAGTGAATGATTAGACTGCAAAATTATGGGAAAGTGCCTAGTCTGTAAATTATTGTAACTACTGTTACATGTAAAATAAAAATAAGTCAATAAATAAACAGATGTGATGGAATGTAATCCGGATTCCCAGAAAGAAAGGGTTGGATTCCAGAGGAGCAAGAGACAACTCAGTTGAGATAGCTTGTGTGAGAGAAGGAGGGTGAAGACAGCTTCTCCCTAATAGTTCCCAGAACATATGCTTTGTGTGGGTGGTACTTTGCTTTGGTTTGGCAAGATTCTATCCAAAGGTGCAGAATAATAAATAAATCTGCTTGGAAAAATCAAAGCATGCCTTTTTGGCTTTTTAGGCCTTGACACAAGACATACTGTAAATACTGTAAAGCAAAAATCACATCTTCTAACTGCCTGTGTCAAGTAGAATGGAAAACAGAAGAGCCAGGCATGGGTATAAAGATTTATTGCAAGAGTAAGCTCTCTTCAAGAATCTGAACTACTAACAGTCAAGGCAAATTGGCGGTAGATAAGAGTCTCAGGAATTCAAGGATTTAGATCTCTTGTGGGCATGAAAGGACTCATGACTGATAACATGTTTGACCTCTCCCTGGTCATCTCCTGCAGCCTGCAAAAGAAATAACACATTCCACCTTCCCAAAGGTTCTGTTACCCCCTCATTCAAAGTTCTAGGTGAGTCACTCTACAGATATGTGAAACACCTTTCTACCTGGGTTCCCAGTTTGAGTTTATCATAATTTCCATGAAAATGTATCTGTATCCAATTAAGGCAGTCTTTCTTGACCTGTGTTAGACTGCAATTCCCATAATTCCCTATCAGCTTAAGGAAGGCAGCTCAGGGAGAGGAGATCTTCCAGGCACACTGGTCCCGCGTTCAACGGAGGTGAGACAACAGTGTGACAGGAAGGAGATAGGAAGACCCAAGGCGCCCCACAATTAAGGTGTAACAAGCTGCCACCACTAGCAGTTAGTTAATGACACATTTGTCAGCTCTGTTTGTTTAAGGGGTTATGTCCCCCTGCATTTTCCCTCCCTCTGAGTTAGCAAGCAGTAACCATTGCTTGAAATATTTGTCAGTTGAGTTGCTGTTTTCATAGGAAGACATCTCTGTCAAGGATAATTAAAGCTTTTCTCTGCATCTATCTTAGAGTCAAACAGGTCTAGCTCACAAATGTCCTTCAAACCAAAGGGGGAGAGGGAATTTCCACTGCCTTGGTATTGTCGGTCAGCATTTGTGCTCTCTTACAAGCTTTCGTGCCCTCCCTGCTTGTCCCCCACCATTCTTTTCTCCTGTGACATTTGAACTTTTAATTTGTTGTTTTGGCTGATGGGATCAGATGGGTAGTTGAAATATTAACAACGGTTTGGCCGGAGATGCTTGTTTGGAGAAAATTGAGGGTCAATGAGGTGGTTGTTAGACTTCTAGGGAATTCAGCAACCTGACTGTAAGAAAACCAACAATTGTGCGTGATGCTGTGGCATTCACCTGGCCTGTTCATCCAATCGAGGGTATATCATGTTGCTAGGACCAAAATAATCTAGAACTATCACTAGAAAGTAATGAAGTGTAGAAAGGAGAGAAATGGTTTTGGTACCAGCTTCTGTTGGATCAAAAAGCTGTCTGAATCTGGATTTCAGCAGCCTGGGGATAGGGAGAAGAAAAAGAGAAGCAGTTTAGGTCTAGTAGTTTAGGTACTAGGCCAGAAATCAGGAGACTGGCTACGTGATTTTGGGTCAATCAGGAGCAGACTGGGAATTCTAGTCCTAACTTAGGCATAAAAACTGGCTGGAAGACTTTGGGCCAATCACCAGGAGACGGTGACTTCTAGTCTCACCTTAGGCATAAGAACCAGCTGCTACTACAGCTGGTCAAAATGTACTCCTCAAGCTTCAGCTTGCTTCTCAGAAAGTAAAGGGTTTTTTTTCTAAATTGTCTATTAAAAAAAAAATTCTGACTGTTTCCCAGAGATCTGTTTATCCGTGGAATTAATGTTTAGGTTAATGTCATTACACATTAAATCAAACAAACATAAATGTTAAGTTCGATCTAGTCATAAGGAATCAGGATGTGTCCCCAGCTCCTCAACTTCAGGAATTATGTTCTCGGGAGTTCTTACTGAACTTTCGGACTTGTGGAGGGTGGGGAAAAAATCTATGGAACTTTGCAAACTCCCCGAAATTGTTTAGATTAGCCCAACTGTTAACTGGCCTCCTGCTTGATCCCCGGCTGATGGACTTCAGAGATAAAGCTGAAGCCAAGAAACAGTCAGCCAGCACCAAGGTGTACTATACAACCTGCCCCCTGAGAGTTCAAGCATCCCTGCTAACAGTTTCCAAATGGCGCTCTGTAGTTAACCTTCTTTAAAACCATGAACCAGTCTAACAGGTGGAAGCAGTTAATGTCACATATCTCCTTTGTCAGATTGGGAAAGAGGCTCTTGAGTCATGGATGCCAGGAAGTCGAGTAAGTGTCATTTACGCAAATTGCAAAACATGATCTTCGCAGTTGGGCTTTGTAAGGGACTGGCACAGTTCCCACAATATGTGCTGCTCAATAAACTTCACATTCCCACTAGAGGTTTTAATGTCAGTGAAACCAGCCCAGTACAAACTGGAAGGGACCTAAGAGATAGCTGAGGTCTAAAACACAAAACAGGATCTTGTTTCCTGCTCTTAACTTACATCGATTGAAATCGATTCCAAGAAGTGCTGTTGTGAGCATCAGCATGGGGGTCTTTGGGATGTCTCCGTGGTGGTGGGCTAGTCCGACTGGATGTCGAGAAATTTGAATTGGGCAGAGCCGGATGTCACTGTGTGAGAAATGGCAACTGATGCTTAGGTAGGTAGCATAGCTAGTTTTGTTTTTTTCCCCCTCTTGAGTTGGCAATCAATTGATCACATGCTCAGTTGATCGTTTCTTATTTGGGATATTGTTTACTGATTGTGCCAACTTAGACAAACAAGCCAACAGTAATCAATAGCCTCATTAAAGAATCATACAGACATTCCCACCAACATTGACAAGGTAAGCCACTAATGTATAAAATAAGAGCAAGCATTATTCCCTTCTAGCACTGATGATATTGCCTAGTTTGGTAATGAAAGGTCTGCAAGAAAACCAACAAGCTCAGAAAGCACCAAGGACTCCACAGTTCTCCTCCTCCTCCTCCTCCTCCTCCTCCTCCTTTCTTCCTTTTCTGCACCTTCTCCTTCTCTTCCTCTCCACAAACCCCACTGCCTTCTAGCACTGATGATGTTGCCTAGTTGGATAATGAAACATCTGCAAGAAACCCGCCTAGTTCAGAGATTACTAAGCACTCCACAGTTCAATCCAAGCTACAAATATTCTCTCTATTGGTATTCTGTTTTTAATACACTCTAGATTTATACTGAGTCAAATGTAGAGGGTGGAATAAATTAAATTAAAATCTGGAAAAAAAATGAATATTTCTTCCCAATGAACTAAGTAAAACTGAAAGTCAAGCAAGAGACAAAGAAACAAAAACAGAACAATTTGAAATCTGAAAAAAAAACAACAAAGAAAACTTACCCATACTTGCAACGCTTTGCACGTCTCTAGGAACCCCATTCTAAAAGGTGACAAATTCATTAGCATTTAAATTGGGAATTGCAAATTAAATTCAGAATTATAGAAAGGAGAGAATTTTATCTGACAACTTTCCAGTTGTGGATTAAGTAACACCAGAATAATATATGTTCCAAAGCAAAATAAGTGCTTTGCAATTTTGCTGGTCTCTAAGTGGAGTTGGGGAATTATATATATATATATAAAAAAAAGCAGGACAAGCCAAGAAAAGTTATGATGAACCAAGATGGCTCAATGGAATAAGCAGATGGTTCCCATTAAGGCTGATCTGAAATCTGTCTTGCCTTTTTTTTTTTTTTGAAACATCCTCTCTTCTTGCATAAAAGCAATTGCTTTCTGCCATTTTCTCAGTGTGCTTGAGAATTTCTTGTCCAATTTCTCTTTGTGGTGGTTTTGGCATTTTTTTGTATTAGAAGAGAAAAGGAAGAAAGAAAGGGGGGAAAGAAGGAAAGATTATAATACGTTTGAATTATGTTTTATCTTTGGGTGAAAACAAATTCTAGGTCAGTGGTTCTCAACCTTTTTAATGCCGCGACCCCAACCGGTCGTAAGTCGAGGACTAAACCGGTCGTAAGTCAAAGGACTACCCAACCGGTCGTAAGTCGAGGACTTTCCCTGCCTGGGAGTGCCGCGCATGCGTGGTTCCGCCCCCTGCGCCGGCCGAGGCGTAGCTGGCAAGCGGCAGAGACGGAGCAGGCCGACCACCAGCTGGCCCAGCCCAAGGGAGGTAAGGCACCCGCCAGAAAAGGGGGAAAAATGGCGGACAAAAAAAATGGCGGACAGCCTTGCTTGGCGACCCCCGTGAAATGGTCGATCGACCCCAAATGGGGTCCCAACCCACAGGTTGAGAACCACTGTTCTAGGTGTTCTCATGATAAGTTATGTTTTGACGGGAAAGCTTCCATTCATACTGACGGTGTTGGAGAGCTATATATGTGTAGCCTATCAAAGAGAAGGATTAAGGATGATATGATAACTGTCTCGTGGTACTTCTATGAGGGTCTGTCACAGAGAAGAGGGGGTGGGCCTATTCTCCAAAGCACCTGAGGGCTGGACAACAAGGTAGAAGCTTATCAAAGAGCCCTCTAACCTGGAACCAAGGAGAAATTTCCTGACAAGAGAACAACTAATCAGTGGAACAGCGTGCCTCCAGAAGTTGTGGGTGCTCCATCAGTGGAGGTTTTCAAGAAAAGATTGGACATTCATTTGTCTGGGATGGTGTAAGGACTCCTAGGATTCTATGAAAAGGGCAATTGTAGGCGTTGTATTCTGTTCCACAGTTTTCATAATCTACCTGTTATTGTTACAGTTAAAAAAAACCATAAAAACAGTGCATATTGTTGCAGATTCAAGAAGGGTGGAACAATTCACACCCATCCCACTACCATCTCATTCTTCAGACACGCAGAAGAACAGGCTACTGTGACAATTCCACTCAATTTGTCTTTTTTGCAAGGAATTTCAACAGCAAATTTTCTTTCCTCTAATGAAATGAGACCTGGCAGGAAAAACAAATCTGACACTAATTCCTACATTTGGACAATCTCAAAGCCATGGAAGAAGCCCAGGGTATTTTAAATAAGAGGATTCCTATCTTTGTAGCTAAGGAAGTGCTGATCACTAAAAAAAATCCTGGGTATTTTGCAGTCTGCAGTTATGAAATCCATCATGTGATTTTTAAAGCAAATCACTTCATTTTTATTATTGAAGCCGCCGCTCCAGAAGAGTGACAGAATTAATTTCAGCTGCCATTGCTTTATGTAAGAAAATATTCTCTAATATTAGGATTTTATAACTATGCAGAATTATCTTAAGCTTTTGATGATTTTTTATATCTTTGTGTCTTTCTCTCCTATGTTACTGGTCACTGACAGTAATAAGGTTATATACATATACCAATTCACTTAATCGTTTAGTAGTTTAGTATTTTAATACTATATTCACAAAGTAATTTCATAACTTAGTCAATCAATTTGAAGTACTACTTTTTTTTTTAGTATTCTACCACTTGTATTTATAGGATATCTTATATGTTATTTCTACCAATTGCTCAGAAATGTTTAGGTAACTGAATTTGAGATCTGTAAACCTTTAACAAAAAAATGTATTAAATCCTGATCAATGGCTATAATAACGATAAAGTTTACTTATTTTGGTTGGCTAAGGATATTGTGTTAGTCGACATTGATCCTGATCAGCTCAAGGTTGACTCAGCCTTCCATCCTTTTGAGGTTGGTAAAATGAGCACCCAAATTGTTGGGGGAATATCTGATATTTGTAAACCGCTTAGAGAGAGAGCTGCAAAGCACTATGGACTACTTCTATGTATATAATAATAATAATAATAATAATAATAATAATAATAATAATAATAATAATAATAATAATAATAATAATAATAATAATAATAATAATAATAATAATAAAAGTTGGAAGGGACCTTGGAGGTCATCGAGTCCAACCCCCTGCTCAGGCAGGAACCTTACACCATTTCAGACAAATGGCTGTCCAGTCTCTTCTTAAAAACTTCCAGTGTTGGAGCATTCACCACTTCTGGAGGCAGGTTGTTCCACTGATTAATTGTTCTAACTGTCAGGAAATTCCTCCTTAGTTCTAGGTTGCTTCTCTCCTTGATTAGTTTCCACCCGTTGCTTCTTGTCCTTCCTTCAGGCGCCTTGGAGAATAGCTTGACTCCCTCTTCTTTGGGGCAGCCCCCACTGGAAGACTGCTATCATGTCCCCCCTCGTCCTTCTCTTCGTTAAACTAGACATACCCAATTCCAGCAACTGTTCCCTGTATGTTCTAGCCTCCATGAGGTGGGAAGATTGCTCATTTAAAATTTCACAGAAATGTTTTAGTTAAGCTTTCTCTCTAATGTGCTGGTCCCTCTAATTCAGAGGATCAAAAGTTATTTTTCCCAACTTTTGCCAATTGCCCTTTAAAGTCACTCATTAGCTTCAGGACCTTGTCCTTTGACCCTCCATATCCCTTTGGAGGCAGCCATTCTTGTGGGCTGCATTTTTCATGCTCAGCCAAGTTGGATTGTGTCACATATGGCCCAAATTATGCCAGATATTTTTTTTTTACAGATCTTGGCTCTAGTGATATCTACATGTAGACTATAACAGGGAATCCTCCTCTTCCTTTCAGCCCTTTCCATATTCAGTGGCAGCAATAAAAATGCATTTTAAAAGGGATTGACCTGAAAGAGGCTGATTACATAACCCATCTTTTACTGAACATTAATTTATGACCATAAGGCAAATTCTTAAGGGGCTTTTCTTTCAATCCCATTCATTGCAACAAACGAATCACTTACATATCTTTTGGAGATAACTCTTTTTTTTCCTGTGAAATACGGTTTGGCTAGCGTACCATATATTATCATTGCTTAAAAGATACTATTATTTTATTCCAGCAGCCTTTTTTTTCCTCATCAGTAAAAGATAATCTGTGTCTACAGACTGAGATAGCAACCTGGAACTAAGGAGAAATTTCCTTATAGTGAGAACAATCAACTAGTGGAAGGGCTTGCCTTCAGAAGTTGTAGGTGCTCCATCACTGGAGGTTTTTAAGAAGAGACTGGACAGCCATTTGTCTGAAATGGTATTGGGTCTCCTGCTTGAACAGGGGGTTGGACTAGATGACCTCCAAGGTCCCTTCCAGCTCTATTCTGATTGTTTCCTACTCAAGGAACTACCAAAGAGACAAGCACACTCCAAGATTGGCAAGGCAAACAATTTGTACATAAAGAGCAAAACCAACTCCTTTCTGGCATTGATGATGTTACCTAGTTGGGTAATGAAATGTCTGCAAGAAAACAATAAAACTCAGAGAGCACCAAAGACTCCAGAATTCTAAAACACCACAAGAATGAAAATGACATAAGAAAGCAAGAGCATTTTTCTACACGATGCTGACGTTTCTCCAGCATTTATGAGATGCGGACGATAAGTTTGCCACAGCTGTGCAGGCAGCAAAAAAAAATAATTTTTTTTTGAAAGACAGGCTTGTTGACGATCCATATCACCAAGCAGCTGGTAGAAGGTGTTCCCCCCCCCTTACTATATTTGTTTCTTTTCAATCTCCTGGAGCTAAAAAGGCATCCACATCTGGGACTATTCCTATCTTTGTGATATTTTATATGTGAACAAGCAATTTACACAAATGTTTTCAGTTATTCCACACCCCCTACACACACACACACACACACACACACACCGTACACATATTCTATAAACCTCATATGCTGAATTTAAAATCCATTAGCATGGTGGTGGGACGAGAAGAGAGAAAAGAGCAGATGCACCACAAGCAGTTCCTTAAGGGAGTCCATATTTTTACATATTTTGTAAGAAGGGAGCTGCTGTTCCCAGATGGTGCAGAGAGAATGCAAGGGGCTTCCTTTTGGAGAACACAATTATTCCCTTCTATCCCCAATGAGGTACAATTAATGGGATTCTATTTAGTGAGAATAGAAACACTATGGCTTGTTGGTACTACTATTTGAAAGTCAATGAACCTGAAAAAATGAATTACTGGATTCAGTAGAACATAGAACAATAGGGCTGGAAAGGATCTTGGAGGTCTTCTAGTCCCCCCCTCCACTCAAGCAGGTGACCCTATACCAAGGGTGTCAAATGGCCGGCCCATGGGACGGATGCGTCATGCCAAAACCGTGCCCACCCCATTGCCGGCAATGGGGAAAAAATCATGATACATCACGTGATGTTGCAAGTTTGACACCTATACCATTCTGGGCAAATGGCTGTCCAGTCTCTTCTTAAAAAACGTTCAGAGATGGAGCATCCACAACTTTTGAAGGCAAGCCATTCCATGGATTAATTGTTTTCACTGTCTGTCTGTCTGTCTGTCTATCTAACTAAGCTCAGAGAGCATCAAGGATTCCATATATGTCTGTCTATAACAGGGGTCTTCAAACCTGTCCCTTTTATGACTTGTGGAGTTCAACTCCCAGGCATGCTGGCTGAGGAATTCTGGGAGTTGAAGTCCACAAGTCATAAAAGGGCCAAGTTTGAAGACCCCTGGTCTATCATGTATCCATCCACCTATCTATTCATCTATCGCAGGAGAATATTCTCCTCCTTTCTCATTCATTAACAGAGATACCCTCTTTTAAAAATAAAATGTATTATTAATGCAAATTGTGTCCAAAGTAGAAAAGAGTACGTCTTAGTATTGGGTGTATCAGCCTTGATCCAATATAAGCGTGTGTTTCAAATGTTTTTTTTTTAATCCAGTTTTTGCTTTGCTTCAAATACTCACTTCCAATTGTCAGAGCAGATTGATTTGAAATTGCAGAGAGTGTGTTTCTGCATATGCAAAAATTAATCAGCTCATTGAGCTGGTTTAAAGCACTTGGTTCCATATGACACATCAAATTTATCTGAGGATTGGATCTGAGAACTAGATTCAAAAGGAGATTCAGCTCCACATAGAATTAGAGCACACGAGTGCTTTTTCTGTGGGAGGATCCCTATTATTTTTCTATTTATTCCCCTTTTTATTCATGCAACATATGTTACTCGTGGAGTTTCCCAGTAGGGTTCCAAACTGCAGGATGCTTTGCAGACTGGAGGATCAAATAACATAGCGGAGTCCTAAGGACATTTGTGCAGAATTTTCAAAGTAATCCTCCAGGCAGATCACTAAGCATGGGCACAGGGATGAGCTAAATAGGAATAAGTGAGCAAAACACTCTGGACATCTCCATTGTAAATGATATGGCAGTAGCTACCCAGCAGACCTTTAGTGAAAATGTACTGCAATCTTCTAATGTCCCCTACTTCAGATCAGAAAGAAATTTTTAATCCCAAGAGGTCAGAAAATTTTTCCCCCCTTTCTATCTCCTACTTGTGAGCATCCCCAAGCATCTGCCTGGCTACCATGAGATATAAAATACTGTATATAATACTATAATATTTATAGGTTCCGGAGATGTTTCTAGACACATTCAGACTGAATTAATTTAATCTCCTTCCAATAAATTTCCCATCACTCTTTTGATCTTTCCTCCTTTGATTCATTTATTTGAAATTCACCCCCCCCAAACCCCAAATTATTTAAAATGAACTCTCCTTTTCCCCCCAGCCTTTTGCCCGGTCTAATACAAATATCCAAATGATTTCAAAACACAATATTGGGGAGGAAAATTTGGATAATGGTTAATAGCTCAACTGGAATTTCTCCCATTTTTGAGGTCTCTTGGCATTTTATATTTTATCTGCGCTAAAACTCTATGGTTGTCTCCCCAAGGAAACTTGCTTGCTCCTACAGTTAAAATGGGTGGTGGGGGGAATCATTACATTTTATAAATTATTAAGACAGGAAGTAAGGGTTTAAGATAAACTTTGCTGCCCAGACATTCCTGCAATCCACATAACAGAGAAGAATGCTGTTTTTACTGATTGAAACCATAGCTGGTTCAATAACACAAGATGGATTCCTTCTGCTGCCAGTTGGGTTGACAAGAGATGTACAGTTTTTGGCTGGAGAAAGAAATCTGCTGCCTTGTGATATTTTTATTTTATTTTATTTTTTTGAGAAAGGGGAGAAAATATGAAAAACCTCTCTGGAGGTTTTCTAGAAGAAACTAGATAGCCATGGCTGTTTTCCAAAATGGAAGCTTTTGCCCGGCAGTATGATGTAGTTTCAGTTTTGGAATTGGCGACAAGAATTCTTTCTGATTGGTGAGTTTGGTGTTTGACTGGATGAGAAATAGCAATAGCAATAGCATTTAGACTTATATACCACTTCACTGTGCTTTACAGCAATCTCTAAGTGGTTTACAAAGTCAGCATATCACCCCCAACAATCTAGGACCTCATTTTACCGACCTCAGGAGGATGGAAGGCTGAGTCGACCTTGAGACGTTGAGGGTTGAACTCCAGGCTATGGGCAGAGAAGGCCTGCAAGGCTGCATTCTAACCACTGTACCACCACGTTTTTGCCTTGACTTCTGCATTGTTCTGGGTTTTAAAGGGTTAATAAAATGAGAATCTTGAGAGGTTCTAATTTTTAAAAACCATTCTCATTTATCTCTAGCATGTCTTGCTGTTTCTGGCATCAGTTTTATATTAGCAATGACTTTTCCATTCTGTCACAGTTTTTAAACCTTTCTCTCTCTAGATGGGAGCCATCCTTCCTCAAGTGTTATGCCTTTAGACAGAGAATCAGTGAAGCAACTTAAGAGCGTTGGTCAGGAGCAAGGAAATCTGGTTCTCTCGCTATGATTTCCAAATGAGGAAGGCACTGTTAATTATCCGATAAAAACAAAACATTGTAACACTTGCTTCCCCGGAGAGTGGGTGTGTGTGGAATGATTTTAGCAGGCAAATCACCATATTCAGAAGAAAGTCAGCAAATGTCTTAAAAATTTCTTGCAAAGACTTGTTGGCATGATGTGAAGCATATGGGATCTAAGATTGGGAACCATCCATGTGTTCAGGCTTTCTTGCCTTCTTCATTTCCAACATTCCAGCAAAAGCATTCAGACTATAGTTAGCTGAGACTCTGGGAAGTGTACAGAGAAGAGCAACAAAGATGATTAGGGGGCTGGAGGCTAAAACATATGAAGAATGGTTGCAGGAACTGGGCATGTCTAGTCTAGTGAGAAGAAGGACTAGGGGAGACATGATAGCAGTTTTCCAATGTTGAGGGGCTGCCACAAAGAAGAGGGGGTCAACCTGATGGCAAAACAAGAAACAATAGATGGAAATTAATCAAGGAGAGAAGCAACCTGGAATTAAGGAGAAATTTCCTAACAGGGAGAGCAATCAACCAATGGAATAGCTTGCCTTCAGAAGTTGTGGATGACCCATCACTAGAGGCTTTCAAGAAGAGACTTGACAGCCATTTGTATGAAATAATATAGGGTCTCCTGCTCAAGCAGGGGTTTGGACTAGATGACCTCCAAGTCCCTTCCAATTCTGTTATCCTTTGTTCTATACAGTCCCCTTCCTCATCTTCTCAAAATGAATTATTCTTGACATTTTTCTCTACAGATTTCACCAAAGCTGGACTGTTGCATGCCATGGCCGGAGATAGTGGAACTTTGATTCAACTTCACTGAAGGCTGGCTTCAGATAGACAAAATAATGTTGGATAATCCTTCACCCTGGCAAAGTGGAGGGTTCCGTCTTGTGTCAGTCAGGAAGGGATTGACCAGGAAAGGCAGGTGAGATTTATAATTGATCTTAGTGAAGTCACCATTAGCGTCTTATTCCAGTATATTTCTAACAAGACATCCAGGAAGAGATTTAAGTGGCACTTAATGGCTCTGCACCTATAGGGGGGGTACTGTCAGGAGGTGTAAATAAAAATGATATATACTGTAGCTTTGAACTTTGGGAAGCCTTGCATCGGCTTTTATGGACCTCTTGCAGAAGTCATCCCAAGTTCATGAAGACTTAATTAGGCAAGGAGGTGGTCAACTGAACACTTGGTCAACTGAACTCTTCCCCTCTCTACCCTCTCCCATTTCTGCCCCTCCTGCTAATCCTGTTCCATGAAGACACAATCAAGAATTTTCTTGGTGACTGAAATGTCCACATATTCTAACTTGGATCTGACGATGGACTCTGTAATTCACATGCCTGGTCCTGCTGTGCATTAATACAGGGATCCCCAATCCCCGGTCCCTGGACCAGTACCGGGCTGCAGCATGCCAGCAACTGGTCCGCACAAACAAGCAAAGCCCCATCTGCAGGATGCAGGAAGCACACAAAACCACACCCCCTCCGGTCCGCGGAAAACCCTCTCTCCATGGAACTGGTCCTTGGTGCCCAAAAGGTTGGGGACCTTTGCATTAATATACCCTGTTTTTAATGAAGACCACAGCCTCTGAAGAGCCTCCTAGCAATTACAAGTCATGCCTTGGACTATCTTCCCAGATAAAGAGCAGATCCTGAGACCAAGTGTTTTTTCTGCTTCTCCTGGCCAAGGAGAACACGATTACATGCCTCTTGTTCAGATTTGATGTTTTTCTGAACGTGAATGTGCTATCTTACCCAGAATTTCTGGAAGCCCTGGGGACAACTGTAAAATCAACTCACTGCCCTCCAGATATCAACCAAAGCCTTTCTAGCCAAGGATAATAAACGGTGAGAGTTGAAGTCTAAGCAACAAAAAGGGGTACCAGCTTGCCTACAACACTAAATTGGAGCCACAAATCTGTGGAGGCCAAGCAATTTTCCTCTTCTTTGAAAATCATTATCCTAAATGAGTACCTGTATCTTTTCCTCTCCTACTGCCAGATAACCTGATTTAAAAACTGGTTTAGAAAATAAAGTTCATCATGCATTCCAATCCATCGACTGGAACAAAGGCCAACTTGAGAAGCACATTGATCTCGACTACGAGCTATTTATAAAGATAAAATAAAATGCACAGTTGGGCATTGAACGAGGAGAGTTGGATGACTCATAAACCTTTTCTAAGGTAGCTTCCCGCCCACCAGTGAATGGAATCATTTGCGCCATTCTGACTGAAAATCCAAACCCATTAGGGTTCTTTTTTAGTTAACCACAGGAAGATGTTGGAAGATGTGACATCTGTTGGCAAATTGTTTGAAAAGTATCGGAAATGAGCCAATCACCGTTTCTCATATTGGCTTACAGTACATATTCCTTTTCTTCTGGTCTTGGCACTCATACTTATATGTAATACATAATCACTCTACCGCTCAGGATATATTAGAAAGAAGCCACAGGGATCTTGTCTTGACCTCTAAGTATTCTTAAGGAGATACAAACAGAGAAATTACTGAAAAGAAAAAGAAAAGAACAACTCTCTGTTTTATCTCAATGTTTCAAATCACCCCAAAGGAATGAAACGGGGGGTGGGGGGAGGCTTTGCTTCTGAGAAACTGGTTTTGGAAAGTTGGCAAAGGCATAAGGGCAGCCTTCCACTGGGAAGTCAACAATAGATCAAAATGATTTGTCAAGTTAGCCAGAAAGGGACAAAGAGTGGAGGAAATGTTAGTGTATGGTTTTTCTGTCTTCCTTAGAATTTTTTCTTCGTAAATCTGACTCATTTGCAATACGGATTCTACAGAACAGGGCAAGGTGGACCTCTTGACTGTTTTTGCAGACTACAGCAGGCCAACCCCTCCCCCTCCACGGTCTCCTAGAGTTTACCCAAATTCATGTTCATTGCGTTACTGGCACTCTCTCACCATCTCATCCTCTGCTGTCCCCGTCCGTCTCCTTTTGCCTTCCATCTTTCCCAGGGTTTTTTTTCCAAGGAGTCCTCTCTACTCGTTAGGTGGTCAAAATATTTGAGTTTCAGCTTCAGGGTGTGTCCTTCTAAAGAACAATCAGAGTTCCTTTAGGATCAGCTGATTTGATTTCCTTGCAGTCCAAGGGACTCTCAAGAGTCTTCTCCAACACAACAATTCAAAAGCAGGATATCAACATGGGGTAACCTTAAGATGTAGTAGCCCCATTGTGGCTTCTGGTAGCAGGTGGAAAGGGATGATGCTCTGTACTTATGTATTTAATTGTTTTTAAACACCTAAACACAGGTATTACACAAACTAATCATTGTAGACTTAAATCTCCCCTTCTGGATATACAGCTGGACTCTGGCTACATTCTCAGTCCCCCACAAAACGTACAGAGAAATGGAGGCCTGAATTTCTCCCCTACAATCAAAAGGCACTTCTTTTTATCTTTATTTTCTCCTTCCTTTTGCATGCAATTTCTCCAGGCTAAAGTCCACGTTGAAAAAGATTTGATTTTAACTCCCTTTCCATTTCACTCCAGTTGCATCCCCTTCAAAGGGAAGGGAGGATAAAAGTCCCTGTCAGAAACAAACACTCATGTGGATTCTTTCTGACCAACGCTTTGAAGTTCTCTTGTCCCCTTCTGATGCTCATCAGACCTTAGTCTTCATTACCTGTTTCAGCTCCATTTTCAGCTTTTACATGGTCACAATCTCCCCACACACCCCACCCCATGTCAGATTCCCCAATGCTGCTGGCTGCTTGAAGGATGAAAGCTGTATTTGTTCCATTCCACGAGATACTTTCCCCCCCCCCCCCTTAAAAACACAAGAGGGGAGCAGTGGAAAGAAGAGTTTCTGCAAAAAATCTTTTTGCAGATTTTCTGACCAGGCTTCCCTCTCACCTGATAGAAATGGAAAGATAATTAAATAATTAGTTTAAAGGATATTTTGGCTAGCTTCTGAAACAATAAAGACCTGAGATCGTTAAGACAAGATTCCACCTCCCAATCTTTTAATCATAAATGATTACTATGATTTGTCGCATAGTCAGCCAGACATTCGGACTGGATTTGGCACTTTTGTCCACCTATCAAGTCCTTCCCAAGGACCTGGGGTAGGCAGATGTGGATTGTGTTTGATTGTGTTAAAAGTATTGTCGCAGGGTGTAAGCTGTTCTGAGCAAAGCTGCCTTTTGCAATTGACTGATTCTGAATTTGTCAATGGCGATGGTACTCAAGTGGCGCTTCTGATATTTTGGGATTTCACCCAGGGTGCCTATGACTATGATTATCGTCAATATTTATTGCATCAATATTTTATGGACTTTTAATGCTAGCAAGCCACCCAGAGTCACCTCTAGGTAAGAAAGGCACAAACAAGTCAAACAAACAAACATGTCATATTTGTAGAACTTGTGTGAGGTATTTTCAGGAGAGGGATATTTTGTAATTCTCCATTCTTTGTTGCACTTACAATAACCAGATGGGTTATTTATTTACTTTTATTTGTTTACTAAATTTATATGCCATCGATCCCACTATCAGGGGGCAGATCTCACTTTGACCTATGGAGGCTAAAGGGAGAAAATGGGGGTCTATGGGTGCCCAGGGTACCATACTGGGAACCCTAACCCTCAGCCTGTCTCAAGAATCTGTTGTGCTAGTACACGTTTTGAAGAAAGAGAAACATGATGCACTCTTGTACATAACTTTTGTGTAAATACAATGCTGTTTGATGAAAACAAACACCTAAAAACAAATGAATGAATAAGATATGATAAATAGAGGTAAACCTTCATTGCTTCTCTTTGACCCTGTGTTGTGTACTGAATACATATCACTAAAGCTACAAGAAGAAATGAAACAGAGTTACTGGCTCTGTGCAGACACAGACTTCAATGGGAGCATCAGAAGGCTAATGCGATTTCGTGAAAGAGCCTTTGTAGATCACACACTCTGGGGGTGGACTTTCACTTGTTCTCAACGGCATTTCCCTCCCCTCCCCATCTGATCTGGGCTTCCTGGAATTGACAGTGTCACTTTAATCTGCAGATGGAAGAATCACCTCTCTGAATTATGCGATTCAAGCTCTGTTTGTATGAATCAAACACCCTGCAGCGCAGCAGGGGGCACAAATGTTTCCCTATGACCGCTTGGCTCTTTCAAAAATGCATACTTGCCTACTTGCGGGCTCTTTGATAGACAAGAGTACTGTACACTGCAGACTGAAGTGGTGCATTTCTTGCTAGCACCTGGCCCCATCACATTCTTCTGCATTTGAAGATCAGAAGCAAGCTGTGATGACTTCATGGTTGAGCAGCCAAGCAGGAGACAGCAAATCAAGGCAACGGTGAAACCATCTAAAACAATAGAAAGACGTCATATTTATTTGCTAGCAGATGCTGAGTTGGCAGTTGCAGGAACTGGGTATGTGTAGTCTAACAAAGAGAAGGACTAGGGGTATATGATAGCAGTCTTCCAATATTTGAGGGGTTATTACAGAGAAGAGGGGGGTCAACCTATTCTCCAACGCACCTGAGAGAAGGACAAGAAGCAACGGATGGAAACTAATCAAGGAGAGAAGCAACCTAGAACTAAGGAGAAACTTCCTGACAGTGAGAACAATTGATCAGTGGAATGACTTGCCTTCAGAAGCTGTGGGTGCTCCATCACTGGGGGCTTTGGACAACCATTTATCTGGAATAGTATAGGGTCTCTTGCTTGAGCAGAAGTTTAGGCTAAAAGGTCCTGTCCAGTTCTGTTATTCCGTTATTGTAGCATGTATCACTTGTATATTTGCTCACCGTGTGAATTGATGCTGCCAATGCAGTCCTAGACTTACAATCTAAAATGACAGGCTATAAATTCAATAAATATATAAATTCAATAAATAAATGAAAGAAAAGGAAAAAAGAAGGGGAGAAAGAAGCAAGGGAAGCTGCCCCAGTTTTCTTAGGGATTTCCCCAAATTTCTTTGTAACAAGCCAAAAAAAAACAACAACATTCAACGTAATCTCATTAATTCCTAGGTATTAAATAAGATTAATTATTTAATCATGCTAGATGAACACACCAGGGGAGGAGCTTATGAAATGGTCTCTCTGTCAAATGAGAGAGGGGGAAAAATAGCTTTTGCTGGATGAACTATGTAAAACTCAACCGTTTTATTTAATTGGGGAGGTCTGTTGAGTTCAAAAGTTGCCTCCTTCCGAGAATGGGAGGAGGAGGAGGAGGAGGAGGAGGAGGAGGAGGAGGAGGAGTCTTCAGCCTTGGCAACCTCCTTGCAAAGAACTTGCTGAGATAAAACGGTTCCAAAGAAAGCCTGCGAAGGATTGAGCAAAAGCGGAAATTCTTGTTTTGATTTCTCATTAGTCATGAGATCCAGGCTTCTGTGTCACACTGGCATTCACATCCTCTCTGCTCACGAAATCCAGGGCCAGGACAATAACAGTATGATATGAAGGATGTTAAGAGCAAAGGACGGGTGGTCAAAGGCACCGCTGGGTCCAGCTGGGTTTAGTTTGCCAGTATCCATGTGTTCCTTGTTAGTCAGCTTTCCAGGCCTCCTTCTCCTCTTTCTTCTATTCTTTGCAACCCAAAAGCATGCGCCAATTACAGACCACAGAGAAAGCTGTTTACCCCCCCCCCTTTGCCTTAACACAGCTGTGGGTTTCCTGCCTGTTCTCCACAAAAGAGGACAACAGATCCAAGGTTCAACCTCTCCCTCTATTTTTTAAAAAAGTAAATTGAACCAGGAGAAAGGGAAGGGAGAGAAATAAACACCATTGACCTATCTTGTCTGTAAAAAGAATAATCCCAGAAGAGGGGTAATCTAGAAGCACCGTCAAAGCTGGACTGACTTTTTTTCAGACGTGGTGTGGCTATGAGCCAATCGTCTGTGGAGATTCTCCATCATCTAGGTCATGGTTGTCCCAAGGTGCTTTTTCTAAAAGGCAACTGGGCTTTCTCGGTTTTTTCTTTGAAAACATTTTGCTTCTCATGTAAGAAGTCTCAAAGCTGCTTTTTCAAAAGGCAACTAGACAGTTTTTTCTGGAAGAAGAAGGAAGAAGGAAGAAGGAGGAGGAGGAGGAGGAGGAGGAGGAGGAGGAGGAGGAGGAGGAGGAGGAGAAGGAGAAGGAGAAGGAGAAGGAGAAGAAGAAGAAGAAGAAGAAGAAGAAGAAGAAGAAGAAGAAGAAGAAGAAGAAGAAGAAGAAGAAGAAGAAGAAGAAGAAGAAGAAGAAGAAGAAGAATCTCCACAGACACTCATCTAAGAAGCTTCTTCACTTCACCTTGAGACTACGAGCCGATCATTGCAATTTAGGCTGCTATTCTAGATGAAAAATGAATAGTAACCTGCTGCTTAGCTGGTTTCTAGAAGAAAGCATGGGTTCACAGGCTAAGTTAAATGCCCAATAATTGCAGAATTTCCAGAGGTTGCAATTCTGTGTAATAGCCACCTATCACCTCCTCAGTCATTCTTTCTTAGATTTGACTCAGCAAGCATCAGACAGAATCAGGATTGATGCATCCAGTCCTGCACTGCTTCCCTCTGGAAAACATGGCGAGATGGATAACACGGTCTCTTTCAATTCAAGCAACATCACCTTCTTTGGAATTCAGACCAAGCAAGCAACTTTAGAATTCAGACCTAGAACTTCTGAGTGTCTATTTTTCATAAAGACATTTTGCCACATGCAACCGGGATAAAAAAAGGGAGAAATGAAAGGAGAGGGGGATAAAACAAAAAAGAAGGGGAAGGATAAAAACGGACCCCGATGCTGAAATTTTTATGATGTGTTTTAATAATATAGAAAAGCTCGCTTCAAAGGAAATATTTAAGTGACAGGCTGATACATGGCAACGTGTGGATGTGTTCGAAAATAGCACAGCAGCTGAACCTTGAAATGTAATATTTATAGCTTAAGTCATGCTAACATTCTATAAAAATGACTTTTCATTGTTGCAAAGGCATCAATATGCAAAGGAAGAAATGGGAATGAGGTGTGTGTGTGTGTGTGTGTGTGTGTACATTTGCATCTGTTTGTGCTTCTGGACATACAGATGCAAGGCATGGATGATTGTTTTTATACCCTCTGAGAAAAGTTTTGTAAAAACAATGAACCATTGTATTATTAGGTACAATGGCACCATCCTTAGTAAATGGTTCACACTGACATCTCCTTTGATTGACCATCTTATTATCTCTTTGACTTCTAGATAGGTCTACTACAACCAGCTTTGTTATTACACCCATAGCAGAATGGCAGTCACTGACATGAGTTTGCAACAAACAGCATACAGTCTCCTGTCTAATTTAGGGATGTGAGCCCACCTGCATCTGTAGAACTTTAGAAAGGCTGATGGTGACCCCCAAAAGATTACACCAACACCAGAGTCTCTAGTCAAATAGGTGATTGGTTTATTATTATGAAACATCTCCTAGAATTAAAAATCAGATCCCATTTAAGCTCAGATGTTGAATATTAGATTGTATTGGAAGTTCTTTGCATTCAATATCCATCTGCCACAGGGAGTCTTCAAACTTGGCTCTTTTATGACTTGTGGACTTATGTCAGTCTTTTCCCCTTAATTTAGTTGTAATGTGACAATAAAAAAGGAAATGGACTTTATCTTTCACTTAATGGACACTGCAGCAACAGAAGCATCGTTCTGTTGGGTGTCTTAAGGTACGAGGTGGGCATAATCTGAAAGTGGAGATATCGAACTGACGCGGGTCACTTGTAATACAATAAATTATTGTATATAATAAATATTATTAATTATTTATTGTACAGTTAATCAGTGGAATGGAATGGCTCGCTTCCAGAAGTTGTGGATATTCCATCACAGTTTTAGACAGCTATTTGTCCAGAATAATATAGGGTTTATATTAGGGGTAAGAAGCACTAGCGATGATAGGATAGCAGTCTTCCATTACTTGAGGGGTTGTCATAGAGAAGAGGGAGTTAACTTATTTTCCAAACCACCTGAGGCAGGACAAGAATAAAGGAAGAGAAGAAGACAATAGTGGAGGAGTTAATCTCTTTTGAAAGAGATGATCGTCGTGGTGAGGAAGCTTGAGAGCTTTACTTATCTCTTTCATTTTTAAAAAAAAATATTAACTTTTCCCTCTGTAATTTCATTTCCTCTAGGTGCAGGGGTGTCAAAATGGCGGCCCATGGGCCGGATGCGTCACACACAGGCCACACCTACCCCGGCTCCACAAAGGCAAAAAACGTCACAATACGTCATGTGACGCAATCGAATTTGACACCTGTGCTCTAGAAAATTGGCAGCAGGATTTATTGAGTTGGGTATCCTTGCGTTCCCTCCTTCCAGGGACATTGATACGAAAGTGCCTAAGAATAGTAGCTACTTCACTTTACCAGTCAAAACTGGAGGCTTTTAAGAAGAGACTGGGCAGCCATTTGTCTGGAATGGTGTAGGGTCTCCTGCTTGAGCCAGGGGTTGGACTAGAAGACCTCCAAGGTCCCTTCCAAGTCTGTTATTCTGTTAAAAGTTGTGGTCCTGAGTTTGACGGAAGGGGTCATGCCCTGCTTGCAAGCTTCTCAATGAAACTGTCGGCTGACCACTCAGGACCCATCAAGTCTACAATTCTCCTCTGCTCCTTTATGATTTTCATCTCAAAACCCCAAACTATAAGTACTCAGACATCATGCGTCTATCCTTGAGAGAGTTAATCATCTATTCCCCTCCCCAATGTCACATTCCTTGGCAGAGTCATTGCCATAAAGTTATTGTGAAAAAAAGCCACTAGACACAGAACAGTGTTCACCAACTGCAGTAAATATGTCATAAAGGAAGCTGATGACTCTCTAGTTCAGGAGATTATGGCAGCACCGAGAAATGTGAAATCTCCTTTCCTTTTTCTTTTGCAAAATAAGAATCACAGAGCAAACACTTAAGCGATCTCTCTTATTTCCCCCTTGTGAGATGAAATGTAGATTTTACTACCAACAATATATAACTCATTCCATTTATTGCTTGTGTAATTTCCCCCCTCTTACCAACTAAATTTCACTTTATCTGCTTTGAGGTCTTATTGCCCTATGGGTACTAAGGGCTTTGAGTTTGGCTGCTCTGAATGTATTTCTCGACATCTTTGAGATTTTTGAACTCATACGAAATCCCATACACACTGCAGTTCTTCTCGGATTTAGGCAAGAGTAAAAGTAATGTCAACAACATCTCTTAGGCAATGTAAATCTCTTTCTTCACCATCCCTTTAAAGTACAGGTAGTCCTTGATTTGTGACCACACTTGAGCCCAAAATTTCTCTTGTTAAGTGAGACAGTTGTTAAGTGGGTTTTGCCCCATTTTATGACTTTTCTTGCCACAGTTGTTAAGTGAATCGCTGCAGTTGATAGGTTAGTAACCTGATTGTTAGGTGAATCTGGTGTCCCCATTGATTTTGCTGGTCAGAAGTTTGCAAAGGGGATCACATGACCCCAGGACACGGCAACCGTCATAAGGACATGCCAGTTGCCAATCGTTTGAATTTTGATCACATGATCAAAATTTTGATCCCGTTTGCAAACTGTGAAAAGTGGTCATGAGTCACATTTTTTTCAGTGCTGTTGTAACTTTGAATGATTACTAAACAAACTGTTGTAAGACTACCTGTATAATCACTTCCCACCCTGTATATTAATTTTCATGTACAAAAAGCATTTCTGAAAATTGGATGTTCCTCCTCTTCCTTCTCCTCTACCTTCAAAGTACCAGAAGGAAAGACAAGAAACAATGGATGGAAACTAATCAAGGAGAGAAGCAACCTGGAATTAAGGAGAAATTTCCTAACAGTGAGAACAATTAATCAGTGGAACAGCTTGCCACTAGAAGTTGTGGGTGCTCCATCACTGGAGGCTTTTAAGAAGAGACTGGACAGCCATTTGGCTGGAATGAACTGGGTGAGACTTCACTGAATGTTTGTATAGAATCATGGAATCATTGGGTTGGAAGGGGCTTTGAAGTTCTTCTAGTCCAACCCTGCTTCAGCAGGAGACCTTATACCATTCTGGACAAATGGCTGTCCAGTCTGTTCTTGAAAATCTCCAGCAATGGAGCACCCACAACTTTTGAAGGCAACTCATTCCACTGATTAACTGTTCTCACTGTCCGGAAATTTCTCCTTAGTTCCAGGTTGGGTATTTCTTTAATGAGCTACCATCCGTTATTTCTTGTCCTGCCCCAGGTGCTTTGGACAATAATGGTAAATATTGGCTTTATTTCATCTGGTTCATCTCTTCAGCTAAATCAGATGCCCAGAGCACTGGAAGCCAATAGCCAACGTTACAGAACATTTTCCCCAGGCAAATTGAAATTACTGGTTTACTTGATGTTATTTGTTTCGCTTTCCAATTGAAACGTATATATAGCAAGGGACGATGGCACCCCCCCTCTCTTATGTATTCCCAATAAGAGGCAGAAAGTAAAGCAGAAATGGACTTTTGCCAGTGTTTTGTGTTAACGTGAAGGGCAGAGGTGAGTTTTAATGCTTCAACATCATTCATGAAATATTATATAGATAATTTGTACTCAGAATAACATGTGGTCCCTCCAAGGAAACATTAAAATAAATAGCTCCTTTAACTCTTTTGTACCTTGGTCGTATCTTATTTTGATGAATCAATAAAAGGGAGATGCAAGATTGATGGAGGACAGATCAGTAGAGCAATCATGTACTTTATTACATATTTATGAGTCTGAAAGATCAAAAGATTTTTTTTTAATGCACATAACTTGGCAAACGTGCACCGCTATGTTCGGAAATATTCCAAGTGACTTTTGCAGAAATACAGAAGGAGTTGGCAGCATTCCCACAGAGCTATTTGGCAAGACTCTGAATGATGGGGAGGGGGGAGATTTAAAACTTATCTCCTGTCTTAGCATTCTAGACATGTGCACACTGTATTTTATGAAAGGGGAGAGCGTTTGCTCATGGATCGAATACCCAGAGGATAGTTACTGTTATATTTCTGGAGGGTTTCTGCAAACTACTGATTTAAAGCTAACAAAACAACAAAGTTTGAAGGGATCTTAGAGGTCTTCTAGTCTACCCCCCCCCCCATTCAAGAAGTACACCCTATACAGTGGCCTCCAGTCTTTTGGGCACCAGGAATTGGTTCCATGGAGAAAGTTTTTTTCACGTACCAGATGCTGTGTGGTTTTGCATGCTGCCTGCATCCCACAGATGGGGCTTTGCTTGTTTGCGTGGCCCAGTTGCTGGCATGCAACAGACTGGTGCCAGTCCATGGAGTGGGGGTTGGGGACCCCTGCCCTATACCATTTCAGACAAGGGCTGTCCAATTTCTTCTTAAAAGCCTCCAGTGATGGAGCACCCACAACTTCTGGAGGCAAGCCATTGCATTAATTAATTGTTCTCGCTGTCAGAAAATTTCTCCTTAGTTCTTGGTTGCTTCTCTCCTTGATCAGTTTCCATCCATTTCTTCTTGTCCTGCCTTGTGGTGCTTTGAAGAACCCTCCTCTTCTCTGTGACATCTCCTCAAGTACTGGAAGACAGCTCCCCCCCCCATTACTTTAACCGAAACTGTGTTTATAGCAAAGTTACATATTGCAGACACCCTTGAGAAAATTTATGGATACAGACCCCCTTTTTTAGAGTTGTTACCCACCAAACGTATGTGTGTGTGTGTTTTTTTTAATGTTTAGAAATTGGTCATCCCTTGGTAGGCAAAGCATTAGTTCATGGATTTGATTAAAAGGGTCCCCAGTGATGACCCTTGACTTCAAAGGTATGTTCTGTCTGAAAGGATTCACATATGTTAAGGCTTCTTTCTAATAATAAAGATAATAAAAAGATCAACCTGCTTTTAAGGCAAGCAGAGGGATGCTCACGTATCTTTCAGCTTGTGAGAAATATTATACTTCTGACCCAATTCCATTCCGTGCAGACGTGGAAATAAATTATCTACACCCCAGATGACCACAGGCAATATTTCAGCCTGTCAGTGGTAATCCAGGAAGACTGGTGCAAAAAACTTGGTAAACAGGCCCCCTCCTCCATTTTTTTTCTACTTGCTATTTTATTTGAAGGACCTGATGTTTGGAGAAGTAAATTGGGCAAGTTATCAGACAGGCATTCTTAGAAGCTGTCGGCTCAGCTGGATGACATCTGCTTCAGCTACTGCTGCATACTGCTAAATTATTCTTGACTGAAAGTTATTGGAAGCACATAACTATAAGCCCAATCAAATGTTACTAGACCTGGCTGCATCAACTTTTTACCCAAGCAGTGGCCTTTCTTTCTTTCTTTCTTTCTTTCTTTCTTTCTTTCTTTCTTTCTTTCTTTCTTTCTTTCTTTCTTTCTTTCTTTCTTTCTTTCTTTCTTTCTTTCTTTCTTTCTTGTTGAAGAAGGATAAACTTTCTAGTTATTTTACTGGTAGAGTCATAAAGGGGGGCAAAGAATTCAAGTAGCAGTCAGGTTAACATCCCCGTGCCATTCATCTCTTGGTTTTGTTTTTGTTAAATCGTTTAATCTATATATCTTAATAATTCCCCCCCATTTGTTTTATAATCTGTAAACTGCTTTGAATCACCTTGCAAAGGAGATGGGTAGCATAAACATTTAATAAATAAATAAACATTATACCAATTCTTTTATAAGAACAACATCCCATCCCGGCTCTCTGTAGCATTATAAGAGCAGAGTTCAAAAGATGCTGAGAGGTGGGGATATCAGGGTGGTAGAGAGGCATGGTAGTACTTTGGATATCAGGGTGGAGGGCATTGTAGTACTTTGGACAGCTCCGGATAGAATAAACCAGTGTTTCTCAACCTTGGCTATTTTAAGATGGGTGGACTTCAACTTCCAGAGTTCCCTAGCCAGTATGGGGGCTGGAGAATTCTGGGACCTGAACTCCATCCATCCTAAAGTGACCAAGGTTGAGAAATACTGGATTAAACCTTCTCAAATAAAGCCTGATCTTTTACTGAGAAAACTTTCTTCAGTCTCTCTTCACAAGACCCACCACAAGATGCATAGACAAAGACAGATTACTCTCTTCTTTGCAACAAAGACAAATTCCTTGTGTGTCCAATCACACTTGGCTAATAAATAATATTGTATTGTATTGTATTGTATTGTACTCTACTCTACTCTACTCTACTCTACTCTACTCTACTCTACTCTACTCTACTCTACTCTACTCTACCCCATCCCATCCCATCCCATCCCACCCCACCCCACCCCACCCCACCCCATTCCATCTCATCCCATCCTTAACCCACATCACTTCTGCATGTGTTCATAAATTGCTATTGCTCCTGACCTCTGGAACATCTTGCCCCCTAATGTGAGGCTGGCCCCAACTCTTTTATAAGAGCCTAAAGATGTGGCTCTGCCAGTTGGCTTGGGGCCCCAATGGAGAACACAGCAGTGGAGGAGGTTGAACAACAGATCCCACCTCCCCTCACTCTGCCCCACCCTCCCCACGTGTCCTTAGATTTTAATATTTAGTTTTAATTTATTTATGTTTTAATGTCCATGTATAGACATATTTTTAGGACTGTAAGTTGCCCAGAGTTACCCTATGGTAAGATGGGCAGCCAATACATTTTATAAATAAATAAAATAAATTATTCTGTCTTGTTTTTGGCTCTGTTAGCAGAATAAGCCCACAATTTCTCTTTTTCTCTCTCTGACACAAACACACACACACACACACACACACACACAAAACAAAGAGAGATTTTTGTTTAGCTCTGCCCAGTATTGTCAGGTCAAAGCTGGGAATGTTATAGCGAGTACCCTGTTTAAAGTTGGAATTAACAAGAGCTCTCCAGGAAGAATTGGAAAAGGTATAAATTATGTCTGATTGAACAAACAGAACTCCACCGTTGAACAGCCACTCAATGAAGAGGGCAGGGAGAGGCAATGGAGCAAGGTAATGTGTAATATTACTAGTCAATGGGCTGTGTGTAGCACCAGGTTCCCAAATGCTGGAGATGTCAGGGAGATAAATAGCAGAGTGTCCTCCTCAAAAATATGATTAATACCTTCCTCGGTCCACTGCTGAAGATGTAGTGGGTGCAGCTGGCTTGGACAGCAGTTGCAGAGAGGAAAAAATCCAGGACAATTGCAACGGAGCAGAGAGGGCAAAGAGTAGGACAAGCAGTCAAATCAGCGGGAGTGCCAGGAGCGGACGAAAGGGGAAGGAGGCCACTGCTGGCAAAGGTCTCCTTTGACTTCTGTTGGGACTATGTTTATGGGACTTTCATGCCTGCACAGCCGAGACTCCAGTGCACCACGCTCCTTGGAAGGGAGAAAAATGAGGACCACTGTGGAGGACTTGAGTTCATGGGCCTTCAGAACCCCACAGGACAGGAATGAAGCTAACTGCTGTCATGAACCACGGTGTGTTTCCTTCCTAGGTCTCAGACATGTCTATGGATTTATCCTTGTTCCCTGCAAGGGGATAATGCACCCGTGCCCTTTGGAGCAGCATCTAGTTGGCAGTGCCATGAACGAGGCTGCGTTGAACTGAACTGGGTCTTTTGACCACCAACAACCAATACAGGCAGTCCTTGACTTACAACAGTTCATTCAGTGACCGCTCGAGGTTATAACGTCACTGAACAAAGGGACACTGTGCACTTTAATAAGTAGGACCATGCCGGATCCCAAAAGCTGTCTAGAATTGTCCAGTTTTTTGGGCCAAGCTGGCCCCTTCTTTGAAAGATCCCTGTGGCTTCTTAAACCTTCTGGCAGGTTTTCATTGATTGCGAGGGCTGCCGCATTGAAATGCAATTCCTCTGATAATGAGTAATCACATATTTAGTATTCTGCCTCACTGCTGCCCATCAAAAACTCCAGGAATATGAGATTAACATAAGAAGATATTATATATTATAAGCATGACATGAAATGCAGCGAGGTATTGATCTGACCTCTGGAAACCCCGTTAACAAAACAGGCATATAGATATCAGCAACCAGGGAAGAGGCTGCCAAGAGTTGGCATCTATTCCTCCTACAGTACGAGGCTAAGCCACTGTCCCTGTCAGACTTGTGGGTTGACCAGTGAAAAGATTATTCTTGCAACAGCATCTGCATTCAGACGTTACGGATTTAGAGTATGGCTCAGAATTCTTCTGTACTTGAGGAAAAGGAGGAACAGAATATCAGAGTTGGAAGGGACTTGAAGGTCTTCTAGTCCAACTCTCTGCTCATGCAGGAGATCCTGTACCATTCCAGACAAGTGGCAGTCCAGTGTCTTCTTAAAAGCCTCCAGTGATGGAATACCCACAACTTCTGGAGGGAACCAATGGGTAGTTTTAAGGGCAAAATGAAGGAAGATTCCTATAGAAGCACTTGAAGTTCCTGGAGGGAAAACACCAAATTTATTTAAAGTACTTTTGAAAATTGCTCTCCTTAAAATAGACATTCCTTGATGTAGTCAATTGGAATATTTGCAAGAGGGCAATTTTAATCCTTTCCTCCAGGTCAACCAGTTTATTCCAGGCAGAAAGTTATCTTATCTCACTGACACCAGAAAGCCTGAAAACATTTTCCCCATCTGCAAACAGAAAGATTCTGTTCAGTCTGACCCCTTCTTCCAGTTAAATAATAGATCAAATCTTATTTACTAAACTTTCCACGGTATTTTGATTTGCCTTTGCCCTGAAAACCACTTACATCCCATAAAAGAGGCCTGTTAAGATGCCAACATGAAATGTCGGTTCTAAGAACTAAGGGTTAATTGCCGGAGACCAGCATGTGCAGAAAGAACGGCTTGATGGAGCTAATGTCCCAAATTTACGGCCTCTTTCCTTCCTCTTTACCTTGGGAAGGAAAAACAAAACAAAATAATAAAAAAAAAAGATAGCCATTTGTTCCTGTTATAGTCAGTGGACTCCAAGACTCAATTAGTAAACATGTCAAGAGTTATTCATGGTTCAGGAGCCCACCCCCCTTTCAAAAAGAGGGCCTCCCCCCTAATGAAATGATGGATAATCTGGAAGTTGGTGCTTTAAGAAGATATTAATCATTCTCGGTGGTATTGTTAATCATGCGTTCTATCATCTCCAGATGCTGGTATTCACCTTCCTTCCAAAGAAAGGGCACGGTAGCTAGTACAGTCCTTTTGATCACCTTTCTTCCAACTCAGCCTTGTCTACGGCACTCAAAAGGAACTTCCCAACCTCCCAGCATCCCCAGAAAGAGATTGGAAAAGGCCTGCAGTATTTATATTTTGTCTGTTTGCCACGATTCAACAAAAGAGGTCTTTGGCTCAATTTAAAAAAAAAATTAATCGGGTAGCAGAGGGCTACAATTAGAAAATTAAAACAGAGACAGAGAGGGAAAACCCACGGGGACAGAAGCTTAGGAGAGAGAAGTTCCTTCTTTTTCTAACCACGTGCAGAGTTGACTTTTTTTTTTTAAAGGTGATGCTTCTTCTAAGATGGTGCCCACTGTGGGACACATTAGTTCCAGGCAGGGGAAATCTCCTTCGCTTTTCTCTTAACAATTCTCATTCAGTTCTGATGTAGGAGAATATGCTTTCAGTGAAGAAGAGAAAATTGGAAGGGGTTGTCATCAGTGGAGTGTGGCATTCTTGGACTTATTGAGACACAAAGTGGCCAAGAGTTGGGAATGAATGCCTTGACTTTCCTTGTTTAATGATCTCTCCAGCCTTCCTGGTTTCCTACACTTCAATTAACTCCGTGGGGATGAAATTAGTAGGAAGCTAGTCCTAGGAGGTCCAGTAATATTGACACCATGGTCATGAAAACAGAGAGCTGCTCTTGATAAAAACGTTGGAGACATTATTCCCAGAGAAATGCAGAAAAATGTGTCCCTCCAGTTTCTCAGCCCATAAATTGAATGGAGAACTTCAAAAGGCCCTCTCCAACACCCCCTCCCCCACAAAATAGTTGCAAGAAGCCCATAGTTAATTCATCCTGGCTAGGTCTTGAATGACAGGTTAGGAATGGTACAGGGAGAAAGAAAAAAAGCCAAACCCAGTTTTATTCTCAGCTCTGCTGATTCTGGAAATCAAGGTCATAGCAAGCAGTACATTCCTGTGGCTAGGTTGCTGGTTTGATGGAGAAAGAAAAACGAAGAAGAGAAAAATAAGGAGAAACTTTTCAGTGCTCAGATTGCAATTATTTTCATGGCTTACACTATGATAAAATATTTCCCCAATTTATTGAAAGCTCGGGTATATATATATATTGCAACAACAAATACAAGAAAAAGATTAACAAATGAAAGAAAAAGCCAGAAATGCAAATATTTGGCTGAAAATTGTTGTGTTAGTGATTCTGCTATACGTGTAGGTGTCAGTGGACGTTATGGGGTGGGGAAAAGAGAAAGATGTTTATAGATGGAAGTCTAAGATTATATGTAAAATTTTTCACCTTCAATCATGTACACATGTTTTCTCTCACACTCTTGAACAGGCCCTAACCTTAATATAACACAGATGCCTCTTTGTGTGATAAAACACATCCTTCTGGAATCCGGCTTGTTAGAAAAATCAGCCTTCTTTTTTACAGAATACACATTTCTTAATTTGTTGGTAGAAGGTCTTCTGATGTCCAGTATCTTGGCTGACCCGAAAGGGGAATTAATTCACGATGGGAATTGATAATTTTTTTCTCTCCATCTTGCATCCCAGTTAAGCACTAAATACCAATTGCATTTTCAGATAACTGTAGAAGTGAATCAGGAAAGTCATTTTTGAAATGTGGAATTTCAGAATATTTTCTTGAGGAAGGTCTTTGGGCTCAGTTACAGTTTTCCATCATGAAGGAACCATTTGACACATTTTGGTGTCAAAAATCCAACTTTTGAAGGAAGCACTTAGAACTTGACACTGTACAATAACTGCTGCTGCAGTTAATAATTTTTTGAGTACTAATATTTGAAAAAGAACCTTGTAAACTGAGCAATGTGCTTTAGGCTCTCTCAGTACCACTCATGAGCTCAAGTGGTTATAAGGATACATCTTCCATATTTCTTGACATTCCTGCTTGGGTAGTCTGACAGCTTGTAATAAACCTCTACTGTTCTTTCTTCTGCCTCCCCAAAGAGTCTCCAAAGAGAAGACTTAGATCAGGGGTCCCTAATCCCCGGTCCATGGACCAGTACCGGTCCGTGGCATGCCAGCAACCAGTCTACACAAACAAGCAAAGCCCCATCTGTGGGATGCCTGCAGCACACAAAACCACGCACTTTCCGGTCCATGGAAAAACTTTTCTCTACGGAACCGGTTCCTGGTGCCCAAAAAGTTGGGGACCTCTGCACTAAATCACTTCTGAAGGCAAGTTGTTCCACTGATTAATTGTTCTAACTATCAGGAAATTTCTCCTTAATTTTGGGTCAGATCTCTCTTTAATGATCATCAACCCATTGCTTCTTGTCCTGCCCCCAGGCGCTTGGAGAATAAGTCAATCCCTCTTTCTCTGTGATAGTCCTTCAAGTACTGAAAGACAGCTGTCATGTTACCCCAGTCCTTCTCCTTGTTAGACCAGACACACTTAGTTCCCTTGATCATTCATCATATGATTTAGTGCAGAGGTCCCCAACTTTTTGGGCACCAGGAACTGGTTCCATGGAGAAAGGTTTTTCCATGGACCGGAAAGTGCGTGGTTTTGTGTGCTGCCTGCATCCCACAGATGGGGCTTTGCTTGTTTGTGCGGACCGGTTGCTGGCATGCTGCGGCCCGGTACCGGTCAATGGACTGGGGGTTGAGGACCCCTGATTTAGTGTCCAGGCCTCTTAGCATCTTTGTTCCTCTTTTCTACACTCTTCCTCTGTGACGTTTTAGGCCATTTGCTGTGAAGGAGAGATTCTGTGATGGGAAACTAGGCTCTTTTTTATTTGATTTTGGCAAAGAGGGAGTCTTATCAAAAGGATAGGATGACTTTCAAAAATCCTTTCCCAACAGAATCTACACCTGTGACTGCAAGTTTCTTGGAATTGTGGGGAACTTTCTCCATTTAAATCGGCTACCCACAATGAGACAGATTGTCTGTGTGCTTAAGACTGTTGTATTTTTCTTTGAAAAAGCCTTTTATAGCTTGACCTTTTGGTTTCCCCATCCAACACACATATCATTTTTAAATACCATCTATCATAGTAAGCTGAGTTTGCTAAATAACAAAAACCCCATCCATTCACCTTGCTAAAAATGGAATATACCTCTTTATCCAGAAAATATTTTTATTCCAGGAGAACTTTAGAGAGACTCTACATAGACTCAAGTTGTGTTCAGTCAAATGTTCTTTGTTACATTCATTTCTTGACCATTCCTATGTTAAACTCATTCATCAAAATTTGTATTTTTTGGGGGGGGGACGGGGCGGAAGAGGCTTCTATTTCTAAACCCAGACTAAGGAGCTGAGAACTGACAATGGATGAATTTTTGAGTGTAGGGGATTATTAGAAGCAAAAGGCTGACTTTCCACACCCTATAGCACTGATTTTGTGACCCATCTTTCTGTCTTTGCTCTCTGGCTGCCCACACTTCTTGGTCAGGAAAAGAATTCAAGGAAGAGTTTTCATGGTACCAGTGTTCAATGCTCCAAAACACAGTCAGTTACTTCAAAGTAGTTTCCTATATTTTTCCTCACCTACAGACAGAATCTTGCCTGTCTAAAGCAAAATGACTGGCATCATTAAAGATGTACCCTGAGACCTTCTAGGGAGGACCTGTATTGACCCTCTTCTTCCCAACCAAACTATCTAAACTGGCTCTTGTTTCTCTGGAATGCAGCCCCTCCCTTCTGGGAATCCAGACCACATTCCACTACACACAGGAATGGCCTAGGTCTAGGAGAACAGGAAGAAGAAAGATAGATAGATAGATAGATAGATAGATAGATAGATAGATAGATAGATAGATAGATAGATAGATAGATAGATATGGGTGGATAGATGTAGATAGATATGGATAGACAGATGAATATAGATAGGTAGATTAATTGATATGAATGGATAGATGATAGATAGATAGATAGATAGATAGATAGATAGATAGATAGATAGATAGATAGATAGATAGATAGATAGATAGATATGGGTGGATAGATGTAGATAGATATGGATAGACAGATGAATATGGATAGGTAGATTAATTGATATGAATGGATAGATGATAGATAGATAGATAGATAGATAGATAGATAGATAGATAGATAGATAGATAGATAGATAGATAGATAGATAGATAGATAGATAGATCCCAGGAGGTAAAGAGAAGAGGTGGCACCAAAGGAAAGATATAACAATCCCCATCAGTGTTAAACCGACGTACAATGTACCTGAAAGTTAAACCTGATACACTAAAAAAGACATTTTCTTTATTACTCTATAATTATTGTATAGCAAGAAGCGTTTGGAACTGCCCCCCCCCTTTTTTCTTTTTTTTAAAAAAATAATCATCCAATTTTAGCAGCCCGGAAAGAGCTGAATAGGCTCTTTTAAATACTTTTCTTTATGAGGGAAGACAATAAAAGGTTCTCATTGGCCCTCATTATCTGCACCTTGATTTCACTTGCATACCTGCTTCGCTGCACTGGTTCAAGACAATTAATCCTAATATTCTTTCTTCCTGGTGTAATTTCTCATCTTGTCAGGTCTCTTTCTGTAATGACTAAAGGGGAGTGGCCAGGTTCTGAAAACCTTGGGGCCAAGCCAGCTGCCTTTTCCACACGCAACTGCTCGGTCCCGATTTCCTTAATGAAACGTTGTGTTGCCTCCCCTCCCAACCAAACTGTGTGTTTTTAAAGCTGGCGGGATTAACCTGGGCCACCCTGCTTATTAATATGCTCATTACAAGCCAGAATGGGTTGAGCAGCAGGCCTGCTTCAGATCTTTCAAAAAAGAGAGAGAGAGAGAGAGAAAGAGGCAGAGAAGAGAAAACCCAAGTCATTAATATCGTGTGTAGCCCCAACACAGGAAAGCTCTTTCGGCTTCTCTTTTCCGAGGGGCCTAATTTCAGTCCGTCAGATGCAAAACGCTTGGATCACCACAGCTGTATTCCGCAAGATGCGCTCGGCCAAACTTGGAAACTGTCAGCTTTTGTGAAGAAAAATGGGGCTCATTTTAAGAGTTTGCTAAGCAAAGGATTCTGGAAAAGATGAAAGACAGGATGGATGCCAGGAAGGAAAGCTGGAAGAGATGTAGCGTAAACCCAGAGGAACCTACTACACTTGTCCATGGAGATTCTCAGTCGTCCAGTTCACGGTTGTCCCAAAGGTGCTTTTTTAAAAAGCAACTGGACTTTTTTTTGGGGGGGGGTTTTCCTTGAAGTCGTTTCACTTCTTATCCAAGAAGCTTCTTCAGTTCACTGAAGAAGTTAACTGTGAACTGAAGAAGCTTCTCGGATGAGAAGCGAAATGTCTTCGAGCAAAACAAAGGAAATCCAGATGCCTTTTGACAAAGCACCTTTGGGACTAGTGCCCTTCTCATCTTTCATCTGACGGGAAGGCTATACCCAGCTAACATTTCTGCTGAGGTGATGGGTCTCATACTTAAAGGTAAAAAGGAGAAGGCTTCCCCTGTCAGGCACGCTGACTGAGGAATTCTGGGAGTTGAAGTCCACGAGTCATAAAAGAGCCAAGGTTGCCTATCCCTGACTTAGCCCAATCTATCACCAGAGCGTTTTGGAGAGAAAGTTGATAAAATAAAGGTTCTCCTTGTATGCCCTCTTGAGCTTTCAATCAAAAGGATACATCTAAAGCTTTCAGTCAAAAAGATAAATCTAAATCTAACAATACATTTGGAAAAACAAAACAGAAATGATCTGTTTTGGAGATATCCAGATGGGCCAACTTTTTAGGATAGAAACATGGAATCTGTTTTAATCATAACCTTCTTTCTTAATGATAAACCTGTTTTATCTTTAGAATAAATTAAGGAAAGCTGAAATGAGAATCAGAGAGAAATGACTGGAGTTGCTTGAATTAAAAGGGATAGATGAGCTATACAGATACTCCTTGACTTATAACAATCCATTCAGTGACTATTTAAAGTTACAACAGCACTGAAAAAAGTGACTTATGACCAATTTTGACACTTACCACTGTTGCAGCATCCCCATGGTCATGTGATCTTAATTCAGATGCTTGGCAACTGACATGTACTTATGACAGTGGCATTGTCTCAGGGTCATGTGATTACTTTTTATGACCAAGGAGGTGGTTCCATTAAAAAAAAAAAGAATATATTTGTAAAACTTGCATTCCAAAATCCTGTCTGTGAGAAATGTGTATAACTAAGAACATCACCAAGGAATTAAAAGTATGTTGAAAAGAGGTAATTTTAAGAACTTAAGTTAAAAATTGTGTAAGTTAAGGAAAGCCATTCACCAATATTTCACGTTAGGGACATTTGTGAATTAAAAAGGGATTCAGATATTTTTATTCTTAAAACTGTTTGTTAAAAAAAAACCCTTCACAATGAATTGACCCATTTTGCTTGAAAGGTGAAAGCAAAATTGATTTACTCTGATCTGCAGCTCCCTAGCTATGAAGAATTCAAAGCAAAATCAAACGCAACCTCTGGCACATAAAATTGTATATTCTTACAGCAGCCTTGTCAAAAAGCAGAGCTGCTTTTCCTACAGTCCAAAGCCCCTGAATCTTTTTCAGTTCCCATCATTCTTTTTTGGGAGAAATAATCTGTTCTATATCACTCCTAGTGATGGAAAAGAAGGTACAGTAATTGCTTATATTCCCCCAAAATGTGGCATTTTTGTTGCTCTACACACCCATCCTTCTTGGTTGCTTCCTTGGGCATGAGAAGGATTGGAGAAACCATCTAATATCCAAGACCCCTGAGTCTTGTCAATTCCCACCATTCTTTTTTGGGGGAAATAATCTGTTCTGTATCACTACTAGTGTTTGAAAGGAAGGTAATTCCTTAAATTCTAAAAATGTGCCATTTGTGTTATTTTACAGCCATAAATTGATCAACGTGATAACTATAGCCTTGAGATCAGAAGGCATATAGCATTTGGAACAACTGCAATGTCTGCCATGAATAACTTCTGGAAGAGGAACGATATTAACCTCTCAACCCAATGTAGATTAGTCAACGCAATCCAGTTGCTACTTATGGCTGCAAAAAGTGGACTCTGAAAAAGGCAAATAGGAGAAGGGCAGACACCTCCTAACTTTGGTGCTGGGGACTATTAGGCATTCCCATGGACTGCAAAAATTACAAAGAAGTCCTAGACCGAACTTCACCAAAATATCACTCAAAGTCAAGGTCACAAACAATGTTTATCATACTTTGCCCATGTCATGTGAACTGACTCCCTCGAAAAGTCAACCATGCTGGGAGTGATCAGCATAAAAAGGAGAAGGGGCCACCAAGTTCCCAATGGCTGGACACTAGAAAGGATGACCCCAGAATGACCATGGCAGATATGAAGGACAAGGTGTGAGACAGAGAGCCATGGAGAATGCTGATCCATAGTGTGGCTGAGGGTCAGACACAACTGAATGGCTGATATCGATGATGACATACACATATCCTTCTTAATTGCGTCCTCGGACACGTGAAAGAGAGGGGAGACCATCAAATGTTCCTTCTGCTACTTCATGGGAGGTTAGTCTTCTCCATCCCAACGTTCATTTGCAATCAGGGGCACTTCTGCTTTGATCCAGGAGATCCTGGTCAAGCTGCTAACCTGGCCCACTGCATTTCTTTGAGCTTCACGCCTCTTTCCCCTCTCTTAACAAATTCATAGACGGTCACCTCTGTGCATATTTTTTTTTTTTAATAAAAAAGAACCTTTTCCTCTCTGTCATTGATGGAGCAGGCATATTAATCACATTCAACCCTGGTAACATTAACAATCTGTCAAAATGGCTTGAGCGATGTTTCATCTGGTATAACTAGGAAATTCACTTGCAGACTTGCTGATATGGCCTGGCATCCCCCCCCTTTTTTTCCCCCTTCCCCTTTTCCTTTTTCCTTGCTTTTTTCCGTGGTGGTGCTAGTGGTGGCCTGGAGGACAAATGTCTTTTGTCCCTGTTCTTTTGTTCTTGTTCATTTTCAAAAGAGCCTTGCCTCTTCTTTCTTTAGCACCCTATCTCAGGGCTTGTCAAACTTTAACAATGTTCAAGGAATGTGTCGACAAATGGCTAAGCTCACGGAGGGCTCAGCTGAGTGAGAAATTTGATGGATGGGAACCCTTTCTTATCCTAGAGTGGAGAATACAGAATAATGGCCTGTTGAAAAGTGGGGGAGAAAAAAATGACAGCAACTTTTCAAACAGGCAGACACAATTCTTCCCTTTTCACAATAATATTTAATTAGCTTCACAAACTCTACGTATACAAACAATTTCAAGCGGAGCTGTTTACGGGTTTTTATTTGTTTCGATCCTTCAATCATTTCTGGGCTTGCTTCTATCCAGGGAGGATAAGGAGAGGTGGGGGGAGAAATAGCTCTTTTCTCAGCTTCTGGAATTCCACCACCTTTTGCCAAACTGTTTTTGCTGACCTCTGATCTGTTCTCCAAAATCTACAGTCTTTTTTTTTTTTTTTCCTCACCAGCCAGTTTGCTCAGTGGATTTCTCTCTCTCTCTGGTCCTGCTTGTTCCTGCTGAGTTTCCAACTGCAGATTTGTCTCCCTGATACACACAATATTGCTGCACTGTACCAAATAAACAATCAAAACAAAAAGCAAAACAACCCAAAACACTCCTGAGAAATGCCCAGCAGCTTCCTCCACTCACTTAATACTCCTGCAGCTCTATTCTATTCTATTCTATTCTATTCTATTCTATTCTATTCTATTCTATTCTATTCTATTCTATTCTATTCTTTTTTCTATTCTACTCTACTCTACTCTACTCTACTCTACTCTACTCTACTCTACTCTATTCTATTCTTTTTTCTACTCTACTCTACTACTCTACTCTACTCTACTCTACTCTACTCTACTCTACTCTATTCTATTCTATCCTATCCTATCCTATCCTATCCTATCCTATCCTATCCTATCCTATCCTATCCTATCCTATCCTATTCTATTCTATTCTATTCTATTCTATTCTATTCTTTTTTCTACTCTACTCTACTCTACTCTACTCTACTCTACTCTACTCTATTCTATTCTATTCTATTCTATTCTATTCTATTCTATTCTATTCTAGTCAGAGGTCCCTTCAAGCCCTGTGATTCTATGATCCTTTCTCTGCAGCATACTTTGAATGCCAGTAGCCAGAGCTAGAGAATATGTCAATCCTCTCTTCTCTGTGACAGCTCCTCTGTCACGCCCTAATCGTTCTCTTTGACAGGCTAGACATTCCTCGCTCCTTCAACCATTCCTCATATGAATGAAAGCAAATATATGTGTCCCAGGATAATGTTGCAGGGTCCAGTCTGGGTCGGTCACTGGGACCCGAGGTTTCAGCAGCTCAGAAGACTAAACCTCTGGTTCCAGTGACCAACCCAGATTGGATCCTACATTCATCATAAGATTTAGGCTCTAGATCTTTCATCATTTTGTTGCTCTTCCAAAAGTGCTTTTTTTCAGGAGGCAACTGGACTTTCTTGTGTTTCTTTGAAGACGTTTTGCTCCTCATCCAAGGATTTATATGGCTCGCACACCGGTGGCCATTTGCATTCTTTTAGAAAACGCAAAGAAAAACAAGAAAGCCCAGTTGCCTCCTGAAAAAAAGCACCTTTGGGACAACCTTACCTGGATGACTGAGAATCTCCGTAGACCTTTTGTTGCTGTTCTCTGCACACCTTCTAGAGTCTCAGCATCTTTCTTGTATTGTGGTGACCAGAACTGTACAGAGTGTCATCATTGATAGTTGAATTCAGATTCCTACATTGAGCAAGTGTTGGAATTCATGATTGGCCAGTCAGTAGTTCTTTTCTTCTGGGACATTTTCTATTCTTTGACCTTGGGGAAACAGAAGACGCCTCAGATGAAGGAGGCGCCAAGGTCGTCCATAAACACCACTAAGCTTCTTTTATGTGTGTGCTTTGTGTGAAGTTTGGCCAATTGAAAAGTTAAGACTATTTTCCTCTCTTTTTGTGTTGACTGAAATGAATTTCCTTGTGATGTTTTCAGCCAGATTTTTATGTTGGTTTGATAGATTTTGAATCTAATGGGCTTCAGTTGCAGGTTTCTCCAATTGATGTATATACTACCGCTACACGACTGATTTCATATTCATTAGTGAATATTTCATTAGCTGTACATGGATATTTTATCTATTTGTGAACAAGTTGGCTGTCATCTATTCAAGGAAAATCTAAATGAAATACTTTATTACTTCACATATTAGTTCATAATATGAAATACGATTAAAAAGTTTAAGAATGTATTTTTATTGCACTTGTCTGATCCTCTTTTGAGTGGCTTTGAGAGGAATTTGTTAAAGCATATATATATATATATGTATATATATATATTGCAGACTGGGTAATATTTTAATGTTGGAGCATGCAGAACAGCAGGTAAAAGGAATCAGAGTATAGGGTAATTTATAATCATGAGAGATCCTCTAGGTTCATCTATCTAGAATGATCACATTACTACAGGGTGTTTGAGGGGTGTTTTTCTTGAAATTATGGGTATAGCTTTCAAGTCACAGCTTGCAGCTCTGGGTTTTGCATAATGAGAGGCTAGGATGAAGGGTGCAGACGTGTGATTAATCTTGATTTTAAGGTGAGACACTATAGAGGACTTTGTAGTAAAACAGACAAATCTATACCCATGCCAATTTCACACAGATTCAGTCACGAGGCTGTTTTATCCATGTTTTGAATTGGTGTACGTGGAAAAAAAAAAGAATGAAAATCCAGAGTTTTTCCTTTTATTTCATTGTAAATAAATATCTTCAATTATTAATAACAAATAACAAAGAATGATCTCTTATTCAGGAATCCTTTATAGCTCACTGAAAAGGCCACCAAAACAAAAATGTGGGTATATTATCAGAAGTTATCTTCCTTTGCTTTTTTTTTAAATTTATTTTGGTTTATTCAAACATCTATATTTTTATTTCATCATTGTTACATCGTACCAATAAAGGAGGAATAATTGTAGCTTAGGGTTGCAATGAGGGGTCCTTGATGCTATCTGAGCTTGTTTTCTTGCAGACGTTTCATTACCCAAACTAGGTAACATCATCAGTGCTGTTATCTAGTTTGTTACCTAGTTTGCGTAATGAAACATCTGCAAGAAAACAAGCAAGCTTAGAGAGAGCACCAAGGACCCCTCATTGTTATATCATAAACTCTCAGCCTTGATGCTTCTCTACGCGTGGAATTAGGAAGAAAAACAAATATGATCCAGTTCAGATTAATCTACTATGGAATTTTGCCTGAAGCAAAATCGAAAGCATGTTTACAGGTACCCACTTGGGCAAAACCTTTGAGAAATGCTGAAGGAGGAGAATTAATGCACAAATGTTAAATCTGTATTTCCTTTTTTCTTTATTATTAAATTTATATGCTGCCCATCTCACTTCATGTAGTGAGGCATGATAAATTGGCCATACGGAACTGCACTTTAAGAAGCACTAATTAGCAAGGTTCAAAATAACAGAATTGGAAGGGACTTTGGGGGGTCTTCTAGTCCAACCCCCTGCTCAAGGAGGAGACCCTATTTCAGATAAATGGCTGTCCAATCTCTTCTTGAAAACCTCCAGTGATGGAGCACCCACAACTTCTGGAGGCAAGCTGTTCCACTGAGTAATTGTTCTCACTGTCAGGAAAATTCTTCTTAGTTCTAGGTTGGATCCCTCCTTAATTAGTTTCCATCCATTGTTTCTTGTTTGGTCTTCAAGTATTTTGGAGAATAGGTTGACCCCCCTCTTCTTTGTGGCAGCCCCTCAAATACTGGAACACTACTATCATGTCACCCCTAATTCAAACTGAAGGGAAAAAACCCCCTACATCTTGCCACTATAACCTGTACAGGGCAATGTGTGAGCAAAGTTTGGATTTCGCTTAATACATGAATTGGGAATGACCAAAAAGAAAAAAAAAAGGAATCATCTATTCTGATTTAGGTGAGGCTTTTGCAAATATAACTTGCATGAGTTTTGCTAAGATGACAAGAAATACATCCACAGGTCCATGAGGGAGTGTTTAGTTTTTTTATCCCAATAAAGAATTCCAAAGCTGGTAGGCAAAGACTATGATCTAGAACTCAATTGAATAGCATCACCCAAAAAAGCTATAATGAAAATAGTCGAGGAAAAATTACTCCTTTTATTGTAGATGCCAGGCTTGGAGATCAGTCATCCATATAAAACTATTTCAAAGTTAGAGAAGGGCAAAAAAACTTTTCCAAAGTTTCAAGCAAAATTCTTGGCCTTTAAGATCTTCCTTGAAAGCCTTGGAGCTCCTAGACTCTCGAAATGATTTTGGAAAAATTATTTCTGCCTCCTCCCTCCCAGTGGCTACTTTTTCACTTCTGAAATCTAAAGGTAAGAATCTTCAATACCGCCTTTAGAACAGAAATCCATTCGAGGTATTATTTCTAAGGATTTTCTTTTTTTAAAAAAAAAAAAATCATAAATGTGACAAAGTCTGAAATGATCAGAGCAGTTTCTCTGACAGAAAAAACGTGCGCGCGAGAGTGCCTCTCGGCACGCTGAATTCAAAGCAACTATTATATAGAAATCCTTAAATGTTTTGGTATTTACCTGACCAAATAAACCACTTCCGTGACAAAAGGAGAGGAGGGTGTAAATTTTAACACTCCCCCCTTCAAAATATTGGTATCAACCTTTTTTAGCACGGGGTCAAGTTAATAATCTGTTCCAGGGTTATTTCTCTTGAAAAAGGAATAAAAGCCTTTTCTTGTTGAATGGTTTGCTCTCCTCAGGCCCCAGTGAAAGAAAATATGTAAAGATTTCTTGTTCAATGTGTTGGATCCGCTCTTTCAACTTCCTTTTTTAAGTCAGAGAAGTGCGCTGAATAGGAATCTCTCTTTTAAACTTAAAATTCTCCGTGCAGGGTCATATCTCTTGCTCTCTCGCCTTTTCTATCTCTCTCCCTCTCTCTCTCTTTCTCTCTCTTTTTTTTTTTATCCCTCCTGCTTGCACCAGTAAGTAACATGCCGGCAGCCGGCCACCTTTTCTAGGCATCACACAGAGCTTTGGGCATGATTAAAATGGTTTGGATGCGCTGAAAGAGAAGGCCTGGTGACACAGCTCCCCACCCAGCCTCAGCAGGAAAAGGGGTAAAGGATAAAGAGAGGCCATAAAGGTGGTGAAGAGTGGAGAAAATAGGGGGGAAAAAAGAAGAGAAAAACCCTTGCATTTCATTTTGATTAATTCTAGGCAGCTCTTCTGTAAGCAAATGGCCATTTTGATCTCTGACCCGTCGCACTGGAAATTATTTTAACTTCCTCCTTCGGAAATTGAAATGATCAGCACGGAGGCTACACTCCAGCTTTGTCTTGCCTTCTTTCAGCTTTTAGTGAGCAGACTTCAAGTTCATCTTCCCTTCCGGTGTTCGGCTCATGCACACAGAGTTGCAGCGATTAAATATGGAGCAAGAGGTTCCGTTTCTTGCACGTGTTTTAATTTGGGATGGAGGTTAGAGAACGGTCTCCGCCAATAGGGCAAGAAAGTAGAAGACGGATGGGATGGCCAAAGTGTCAAAAAGTCAACATGAGCAAAGAAGTACAATACAGAAGGCATTGCAAGTTGTTTTTTTTTTTTAAGTTATTGATTATCAACAAAAGGATGTGGAAGGTAGAATTTTGCAGAGTGTAAAAATGAAGTAATTTCTAGTTTTATGGATGCCAACATAAATGTGAATTTTTAAGACAAGTACAGACAAGCGGAGATACAGGTCATCCTCGACTTACAACATTTGTTTAGCATTTGTTTGATTTATTTTTTTAGTTATTAATGTTAATACAGGTAGTGCTCAACTTCCAATATCTGAAGGGCTGCCACAAAAGAAGAGGGGGGGGGACAACCAATTCTCCAAAGCACCTGAGGGCAGGACAAGAAGCAATGGATGGAAACTAAACAAGGACAGAAGCAACCTGGAACTAAGGAGAAATTTCCTGACAGTGAGAACAATTAACCGGTGGAACGGCTTGCCTCCCGAAGTTGCAGGTGCTCCATTAACTAGTGGTTTTCAAGAAGAGATTGTACAGCTATTTGTCTAGAATTAGAAAGAGTCTCCTGCTGAGAAGGAAGTTGGACTAGAAGATCTCAAAGGTCCCTTCCAACTCTGTTATTCTGTTATTAAATGTTTACAACCGGCTGAGCTGAGAATTGATGCCGTGGGTTGGAAAAGGACCCAATCTCCTCACCGTCCCTTTTCGGTGCTTCCTCCAAAGAAATAAATACATGAAAAAGGCTTGCCGGTCTCCGAGCTCATAGATATTCAAGTGGAAGCATCTCACTTCCCTATCAATTGCTGATGAATAATTAAAACCGTGTCACCTTGACTCTGCCTGGCAGATAACCCTGCTGAACAGGTAGAGAAGCCCATAAACTCTCTCTGTGTGTATGCGTGCGTGTGTGTGTGCGTGAGTGTGTATGTGTGTGTGTAAAACTATTGGGTAGAAACAAATATATTTGTGTGGAAGATATCAAACCCTCATAGATTGTTTGGCTCATTTTTAAGGTTGCCTACTTCTCTTCTAATTAGCTACCCCGAGGATGCAGAATGGATCCTTTCCTTCCTGTATCCCTTTAGAATTTCTCTTTTGTTTTCTCTCCTCACTTTCATCCTCTCATTTCTGGAGGGCCTGCAGCAGCGTTCCTGTCCTCTCAGGTAAGCAAAGCTCGACAAAGCTCCCTCCGGAACTCATCTCCACTGTAATTGGCACCAAGGGTCAACATCTCGCCCTTCTTTCCCCCTTTCCCTCTCGCCCTATGCCTGGAGAGCTTTAAGCACATTATTGCTGCGACAAGCTGTTTTTCTAAAAGTCTATAGCTGGAGACGATTAGGTAAAAAAAAACCCCCAACTATCTATATTATTGAAAGAAGGAAGATGGAGATATTGAAGTTAGAGCATGTTGGGAAGCTGTGCTTTTGCATCCAAACGACCAAGCTGTTCTTCTCTTTTTGCTTTTTAAGGCAGGCCTTCAATTCAATTAACTCTCTCTATTTTTCCTTGCTGGAAGAAATCTGTAAGGTTGATGTTAATTTATGGGCCTTGATATATTTGTGAAGAAATGATTTACGAATAACCATTGCCTAATGAGAAAATGTTTAAGTTTATTACCAATGCTTACCTTTATTACTTAACATTTCATTTTGCAACTAATGAATGATTAAAACAATCTGCACTAGCCTTTTTGGTGCTCAGCAAAATAGCTTGCCATTTACTTTCCTTCAGTTGCACAGCTCACACATCAGTCAATAGAACACATGATATCAAGCGATGTCATAGAGTTGCAACATGAAGCTAGGATCCCAGAAATTAAGGACTCAAAATTATATTCCTAATATTCCTACAGGCCAGCTCTAGATAAAGGTAAAGGTTAAGGTTTCCCCTCTCCAGTCATGTCTGACTCTGCTCATCTCCGTTTCTTAGCATAAGGAGCCAGCATTATCCTAAGATACTTCCGTGCTCATGTGCCGAGGTTCATGAAATGCTGTTACTTTCTCATCAAAGTGGTACCTATTTATCTACTCACATTTGCATGCTTTTGAACTTCTAGGTGGACAGGAGTTAAATTTAAATTTATATATATATATGTGTTAAATTTAAATTTACTGACAAAGAATTAAAGGAAGACTAGTATAGCTATTTTGAGCTATTTGGCTCTCATCAGCTAGCCATACCCTTCTAGGCCACAGGTTCTCCTTGCTTTGTCAGCTGTACCAGGGAGAAGATTAAGTGTTTTCCGGTGTATTTGTATATGTATATGTATACGTATACATATATGTATAAACGAACTAATTAATTAATTGCACGCAGACCACCATACAACATTGAGTTAGTTCTCAGCAACATAACTTTAACTTCTCAGCCAGGCAAGCAATATCTTGAGCTTGTTGCTTTATCCTCTCTTAATCAAAAGCTTGGCTCTGGTCTTGAAGAAATGCTAAAATTCTGCGATACGTCCATTAACCGAAACAAGAATAACAACATGTAAAATGAGAAACTATTGATGATGTGGGGTTTTTTTAAGCTTAAAAAGTATCACATTTTCTCTCCTGCTCTCTCTCTCTCTCTCTTTTTAAAAAGCTGCACACAATCTGGTAAATTAATTCTCAGGTGTAAGCTTTAAATAAAGACATCCTTAGGGGTATTGGATAGCTTAAGAGCACTAGGAATTAAGTGGCAAAGGGCATCTTTTAAGAATGCCAGAAAAGATTTTGTAACAAATTAAGCTTGGGATGAAACTCAGCTTGTTGTTTCAGGCCATTATTATGCATGGTTATGAAACACTAGTATGCATTAATAATAAAGATCAGTGGAGCCTTCTAGGGGAAAAAGGAGCATTTCTTTAATTAACTTAAATTTTTCATCAAATTGATTGAAAAGCTCTCATCCTTCCATACTTTCATGTAGCTTTACATTTTTTTTTCTGCTGCAGGCTCAGAGTGTTTTTATCTCAAATGCGTCCTGCTTTTGAAAAAGTCTGCAATCTTTGGAATTGGGGGAATATATAGAAGTAAGAAGCTGGGCATGAAACGGGGAAGAGCAGGAACTACTTTGAAGAAATATATATATGTTTACTTTCCAATTGAAAATCTGTTCCTATTCCATTCCACTTAAAGCTGAAGCATATCTTTGCAAATTGTTCCAGCTTGCACAAAGTTCCTGTTTCCACTCACATTTGGAAGACTTTTAAGAAGAGACCGGACAGCCATTTGTCTGAAATGGTATAGGATCTCTTGGTAGGGCAGGTGATTGGGCTAGAAGACCTCCAGGGTCCCTTCCAACTTTGTTATTCTGCTTCTGTTAAGAATTTGGTGGACAAGGCTGTCTTTGTGAGTATAAAATTGATCTTTCAGGTGGGTTTTTGACTCATTTGCTCCTGTCAGGCTTCCAACCGGAGTCTGGACAACCTGTTGGGAATAATCAAACAATGTCAAGGACACAATTCAATGGACTGGATCTCATCTAGTTAGTTTGGGGTAAGGACTAAGCAGGCCGCCATCTTGCTTTTCATGACAAGTAGCAGAGTGTCTTGGACTGGACCTAGAAAAAATTACTGAAATATAGTCCAGAACCAGTGTTTCATGAACTGTAATAGAATTTCTGAAAGTTAATTAGGCTTATGGCATATAGACATTGTTGAGCCACAATAGAGATTTTCACCAAGCCTTAGGAGACGAGTTTGACTACTACTATAGTTTGCTTTTGTTATATAAACTCTTCTGAGCAATTGGATTCCACCTGTAGCTGAAAGGTAACTGGGGTATCCTACCTATTTCCCTTACGATCTTTGCCTGTTAAAATTTAGTGGAAAAGCATGTTGATGTTGATCTGAGAGAGCCAGTTTAGAGAATACAGAATTACAGAGTTGGAAGAGACCTTAGAGGTCTTCTAGTCCATACCCCTGTTCAAGTAGGAGACACTATATCACTCTGGACAAATAGCTGTCTAGTCTCTTCTTAAAAACCTCCAGTGATGAAGCACTCACAACTTCTGAAGGCAAGTTGTTCCACTGATTAACTGTTCTCACTGTCAGCATTTTTTTCCTTAGTTCTAGGTTTCGTCCCTCTTTGACAAGCTTCCATCCTTGTCTTGCCCTCTGATGATTTGGAGAATCTGAGCGCCCCACAAGACAGCTATCATATCATCCCTAGTCCTTCTCTTCATTAGACTAGACATACCTCGTTCCCACATCAGCTTTAGTTTGGTGTAGTAAGGCATCAGGGTACCAACTAAGTCCCAACTAAGGTAGGACTAGATTGTGGCTTCTAGTCCCATCTTATTCACAAACCTGACTGTGGAACCTTGGGCCAGTCACTCTCTGTCAGCCCTAGAAAGGAAAAAATGGCAAGTCATTTCTGAAAACCTTGCCAAGAAAACTTGGGCATCTGTGCAGGCAGTAGTGAAGGATCAACATTGATTCAAAGGGACCCTACCTTCCACCCCACCCCCCACCCCACACAAAGAAGTTAAACTGAGTTTCTTTAGACTTTCTGGGGGGGGGGAAAGGATTACAGTTCCACTAGCTTTACCTATTTTTCTTTTTAAAAAATATATATCCAAAAGGGTAGCCAAGGGAGAAGGACAATATAAAGAATAAGTTCTGTTCTTTTAAAATTCCTATTCATTTATTCTCATGATACGGATTCTGAGCACGAGAATCTTCTTGATTTGGAAACCAGCTGTCAGGGACTTGAAACAAACCATGACTGACATCTTAATACTTATCACTAGAGCTGCCCCTCTAGAATTTCCATTTGCCTACATAAAAGCTGCTTAACTTCTCTGACACTTTGGGCTACGTTCAAAAAAGCAAGAATCTTTTCCCAGTGTACGTCCCTTTATAAAATTCCTCCTGTCCCTTTTCCTGCATTGGGTAAAATTGATTTTGCTGCATTCCAGAAATGGAAGGGTACTATCTTTTTTTTTTTCTTTATTGCATTTTCCCACACGTGCAGGGTTCACTTTTTTGGATTACTCAACCGTTGATCCATTGGTTATCACAGAATTGACCAACCAGTTTGTTGTCTGAGCCTGGCATCATGGGCTAAGAGAGAGAGAGAGTGACTGGCCCAAGGTCATCCAGCTGACTTTTAGGCCCAAAGACTAGAACTGTCAATCTCCTGGTGATTAGATCAAAGCCATTCAGCTGGCTTTCATGCCTAAGGCAGGAGTAGAACTCACAGTCTCCTGGTGATTGGCCCAAAGTCACCCAGCCAGTTTTCATGCCTAAGGCAGGACTAGAACTCACAATCTGCTCATGATTGGCCCAAGGTCACTCAGCTGGCTTTCATGCCTAAGGTGGGACTAGAACTCCCTGTCTCTTGGTGATTGGCCCAAAGCCACTCAACCATCTTTCATGTTTAATGCAAGACTAGAACTCAGAGCCTCCTGGTTCTAGGTGGGTGCATTAACCATTAGGTGAAACTGGCTCTCTAATGGATCCGATCTGAAATGTGTGTCATTTCCTTCTCTGGACTGCTAATAGGAACTGCTAATCCACATTACTCTGGAATCTTTAGACATTTATCCCTAGCCTTTGCCTAGAATTTGTTGGGTGCACATAGGTGCATTTGCATGTACCATTGATGGCAAAGATTAATGTACCTTGCATTGATACAATATAAAGTTCAGGGAGAATAAAAGGAAGAGTCCACAGAAAGACTTTGATAAATTATAGAGTAGCAATTTTCTGACCCAAGCAACAGAGGGCAAAAGACAACATTCCTGATAGAGAGAGAAAACTTCAACATCCATATTGTGTTAGAGAGGGAAAGTACATCAGATATTGTGATGCCTCCCCCTCCTCTCAGATTGATCTCAAAAGCAACTAGGGAAATATAACAGACATCTCCAATAAGTCAAATGTATAGGAAATGAAGACGATGAGATAAGCGTTGTGAATCTCTTTGCAACCTTCACCAGTTTGATACTTCTACTGAATTGGATAGGCAATCATCCTAAGGCGAATTGAATTGAACCAAACCTAGGGTGAATTGAGCTTAGCAAGTCATTACTGTCCATGTGTTAAAAGTGGGACGGGCTAAATTTTAAAATGTGGGTGAGATCAAGCTGACTTTCATTGCTTCAATTTCCAACCTCTATAACAACACAGAACAGAGAGCAGAGGTGCAAAGTCTTCTAGTCCAACGCCCTGCTCAAGCAGGAGATCCTATACCATTCGGGACCAATGGCTGTCCAGTCTCTTCTTGAAAGCCTCCAGTGATGGAGCACCCACAACTTCCAGAGGCAAGCTGTTCCACTGACTAATTGTCCTCACTGTTAGGAAATTTCTCCTTAGTTCTAGATTGGTTCTCTTCAAGGTAGACTCCCTCTTCTCTCTGACAGCCCCTCAAGTACCGGAAAAATAAACCTGTGGAACAGGCTCGGCGGAGAGCGACAGGTCCAAAATTATCCAGTCAGCTCCTGTAGATGGAGGTGCCCCCACCATCCCCATCCTAGTTCAACATTTTGACCCCCATATCAGCCTGGCTTTCATACAGCGCTCCCTAATATAACGCCGATAGCATCAGCAGCAGTTTGGGATTGGACCAATTGGAAGCCTGCTTGGTGCCTCACAGACTGCCGAGGACAAGCAAAATAAGGTAAGGCCACACTTGGAATCCTGCATCCAGTTTTGGTCACCGCGATGTAAAAAAGATGTTGAGACTTTGGAAAGAGTGCAGAGAAGAGCAACAAAGATGATTAGGGGACTGGAGGCTAAAGCATATAAGGAACGGCTGCTGGAATTGGGTATGTCTAGTTTAATGAAGAGAAGGACGAGAGGGGACAGGATAGCAGTGTTCCAATATCTCAGGGGTTGCCATAAAGAAGAGGGAGTCAAGCTATTTTCCAAAGCGCCTGGAGGCAGGACAAGAAGCAACAGGTGGAAACTAATCAAGGAGAGAAGCAACCTAGAACTAAGGAGAAATTTCCTGACAGTGAGAACAATTAACCAGTGGAATGGCTTGTCTTCAGAAGTTGTGGGTGCTCCATCACGGGAGGCTTTTAAGAAGAGACTGGACAGCCATTTGTCTGAAATGGTATAGGGTCTCCTGCCTGAGGATGGGGTTGGACTAGAAGACCTCCAAGGTCCCTTCCAACTCTGTTATTCTGACATTTTGTATGTCACAACTCTCACACTTGGGATACAGGTATAAGTCTTCCAGAGTAAAGGGCTTCCCTAAAATGATTAGGGGACTGGAGGCTAAAGTATATAAGGAACGGCTGCTAGAATTGGGCATGTCCAGTTTAACGAAGAGAAGGACGAGGGGGGACAGTATAGCAGTCTTCCAGTATCTCAGGGGCTGCCACAAAGAAGAGGGAGTCAAGCTATCCTCCAAAGCGCCTGAAGGCAGGACAAGAAGCAACGGATAGAAACTAATCAAGGAGAGAAGCAATCTAGAACTAAGGAGAAACTTCCTGACAGTGAGAACAATTAACCAGTGGAACAACCTGCCTCCAGAAGCGGTGAATGCGCCAACACTGGAAGTTTTTAAGAAGAGACTGGACAGCCATTTGTCCGAAACGGTATAGGGTTTCCTGCCTGAGCAGGGGGTTGGACTAGATGACCTTCAAGGTCCCTTCCAACTTTACTATTATTATTATTATTATTATTATTATTATTATTATTATTATTATTATTATTATTATTATTATTATTATTATTATTATTATAACTCTGAGAATAAATTTGCAAATGTAAAAAGCCTGGAAATATGCGAGCCGGGAAAGAACAAACTCCAGAGCCTGATGCTCTCAGATGACAAGATTCCCCTATCTCTAATGTAGGCATTTCAAGCTTGTTTGATTTCCTTCCCCCCCACCCCCACCCCTTAGTTTATGGTTTGGGTCTGCAGTGGAAGATAATAGCCAAGCCGAGGGAGGCAGCGCTCTCGACTTTGGAGAGATCAGGCACAGTGCTGTAAGGCAAGGGAATTTATTAGGAGATCAGGCACAGCCAAGGCAGGAGACTTATTAAAGGAGCAGAACCCCCCTCGCCCCAAAGCAGAGACAACAACAGAAGGCATCAAGCCGTTGCTACTGGAGGGAGACACGGAGCTTGGCTCCCCTATGTTCTTATTATTAGGGCTCAGCATGACTAAAAAATATCACATCAAACAGAAGAAAATCCTGCCAGCAAGGGGTAAGAGAGGAGGCCGGCCACTGTTGGAAGTGGAACTTATTGTTCTCCTATGTAGGGCAGCAGAGAACAGAAATCGAGGAGCAAAGGGCATTGTAAGCAGCTGATGCAGCCCTTCAACACAACAACGGCATTGTGGGAAGGAGCAGAGATATCGAACGCAGGCCGGATAAAGCGTGGACACAAGGGCGGGCGAGAGGAAAACATTTTTTTTAATGAATTCTTTTTTTGCAGATCTAATATTGCTCAATGTTTTGGTCCTCACAAATGTTCCCTATCTGGGTGCAATTAACATTCTTGTTAAAAACAACCAGCTCCTTAAAAACTGGAGCCGGCCACAGTTTCGAAGTGGGCTGTTCTTCAAAAGAGGGTCTACTCAAGAACGGTGTTTTTGAGAAGTTGAAAGTTTGAGAGGTTTTGGCAACGTGCAAAGGGGAGAGACAATGGAAAGGAAAGGACTGGGTTTTCAAAGTTTAGAAAATTGACAAATCAGACCTAATGATGGACAGTGCTTTCCCTCTTTTAAAAAAGATTACCAGGGGTTGAGCAGTTCCATGTATATATGTACGTGTACACACACACACACATACATGCACATGTTCATGTTAGTACCACTTTATACTACAGTTGTAAGACCCACTTTGAGTGCTGCATCCAGTTCTGGTCACCACAATATAAAGAAGATACTGAGGTCCTGGAAAGATGGCAGAGAAGAGCAACAAAGATGATAATGGGTCTGGAGGATAAACTATATGATGAACGATTGAGGGAACTAGCTACTATGTCTAACCTACCAAAGAGGAGGATTAGGGGGTGACTTGATAGCAGTGTTTCAGTACTTGAGGAAAGTCTTCTGATTTCAAAGAAGAGATGGTAAACCTATTCCCCAGAATACCTGAGGTCAGGACAAGAAGCAATGGGTGGAAGCCCGTTAAAGACAGATCCAACCTACAACTCAGGAGAAACTTCCTGATGTGAGAACAATTAATCAGGGGATTGGCTTATCTCCAGAAGTTGTGGGTGCTCCATCACTGAATGTCTTTAAGAAGAGGCTGGACAACCATTTGTCCAGAAAGGTATAGGGTCTCCTGCTTCAGCAGGGGATTGGACTAGAAGACCTCCAAGGCTACTTCCAACTCTCTTATTCTGTATTCTATATGTATATATACACGCATTCATTTTTAGCAATATTAGCTTTTTTGAGAATCTCCTTTCCCCCCCTAACACTTCCTATCATAGCCTTGGCTGGTGTCTGTCCTTTTGTTTTTGTTTAATGTTTACCCATGAGTCTTTGCCTTTTGGGGAGGGGAGAAAGAAGGGTTGAGGGTGATGCAAAATAAGATGTACATCAACAGGGAAGGCTTGTGATATTTTCATAGCAGACTTCTGTTCATTTTTAACTCCAAGAGGACTCTGTTGTCAGAAGGATACTTTAATCAGTCTGCAAAGTGACTCTTGGATTTCACAGTCAAGGCCAACACTATTTTGTAAAGTAGTGTTGATAGCGCTTAGTCATTCTGTTTCAAAGTATGAGTGGAGGATCAATGTGTTTCATTACTTTGTTTCATCTGAAGGACAGTACAACATCAGGATCTTGCTTATATTACGGGAATTGTCTTAATGTGACACCAGATTCCTGATTGTGCAATATATCAGGCACAAGAGCACTGGAGGGCACTCAGATTATGCTTCAATGAAAACTACTCAACAATCGCAACAGAGGCTTGCAAAGGAAAGGAGGTGCACAATGAGAAACAAGGGTGTGGGAAACTGGGAGGAGGCATTCATAGCTTGCGCTGGATTGAAGAATTCATAAATATATCAAAGAGGTGGATGAGTGAGTAAAGGATTACAGGATGATGCCTCTTGCAAATTCAATGTTCCATGTTCAATGTGAAAAAACCCAATCCTCTATGTACAATCACCTAGTAAAAGTTTTTTTATTAGTTAAAGTTTCTGATTTGTCTTTTAGTGTAACCTCAAGTGAAGCACGCAGACGTTCCAATCATGGTACCCCAGCATGATACATCCACAGACACCAACTTAAAGAGTGCCACTGCACTGTGCTCTGTGACATCAAATCAAATGAAAGTCAAGCTATTGGCCATCTTGCAGAGGTCTCCATAAAAACAAAATTCTAGTACAGAAACACAGACGACCCCGGATTGACGGCCTGCCGACTGTAAATATAAGACTCTCTCTGAATAGTTGAAAAAGAAAAAAAAAACCTGAAAAACGCATAACAATTTGGAAGGGGGAAAAAAAGTTATTTATTCTGCCCAGAGTCACAGAAGGGTGATGGGAAGAAGAAAATGCTGTAGGTAGAGGCAAATACCGGGAAGTAGGATGATTGCGAAGAAGAAGAAGAAGAAGCCGGTTGATGCAATAAGGAACGTGCATTTTCCACCTCCCCTCCTTCCCTCTGTGCCACTTAATAAACAAGAAAACAAAGAACCAGGCGATCCCACTGATGTTACCTACCGAGATAATGAGCACAGCTGTCTAATTACCACTTTGAAAGATCTTCTACTTCTGGAGCTGCAGGAGTGATTAGACCTATAAAACCGACAAGTAATATAAACACAGGAAATGATGAAAGTCTGGGGGAACCCACGAGGGCTATGCTCATTTTTTTTAGGGGTGGTGGTGGAAGGTTGGCATGAGAGAGAGAGAGAGAGAGAGAGAGAGAGAGAGAGAGAGAGAGAGAGAGAGCTGGAGAAGGAAACCAGGTCCTGCTGAGACAAGGAAGATCAGAAACGCAGTCCCCAGACTCATTGAGTTTCTAGTGGGTCCTAGTCATTTGAAACTCGAGCATCGGTTACCAACTGAGAGAGGATCTCGTGGCACAGCAGGAATGAAATATCAGTCAGCAGAGTGATGAGACAGAGTAATAGAAGAAAGGCCAAGCCACTTTATTTATTGATTTATCAGATTTCTACACTGCCCCTCTCATCTAAATATACAGAATAAGTCCAACCCCCTTCTCAAGCAGGAGACTCTATGCCAGGGGTCCTCAACCTTGGCAACTTTAAGACTTTGCTGCCTGAGGAATTCTGGGAGTTGAAGTCCACAAGTCTTAAAGTTGCCAAGGTCGAGGACCCCTGCTCTGTGCCATTTCTGTGGTGGTGCAGTGGTTAGATTGCAATACTGCAGGCTTCTTCTGCTGACTGCCAGCAGTTTGGCAGTTCAATCTTGACCGGTTCAAAGGTTGACTCAGCCTTGCATCCTTCTGTAAAATGAGGACCCAGATTGTTTAGGGGCAAGAGGCTGACTCTGTAAACCACTTAGAGAGGGCTGTGAAGCACCGTGAAGCAGTATATAAATCTAAGTGCTATTGCCATTTCAGTCAAGTGGCTACCCAGTCTTTCTTCTTGAAAACCTCCACCGATGGAGCACAAGAACATTTGGTCATACATGGTGCCAGTACTGAAAAAGAACTTTTTTTAAAAAAAAAATAAATTAGTTTGTGGAATAAGTGATTATAGGCGGATCAAACTGGGGGATTTAAACAATATGAGAACAGAGTATGGCAAGACAATGGCAAAGTCAGCCAGCATGTTTACTGAACTTACAGCTGACAGCAAAGTGGAGATGGTACTTGGTTTTCTTTCCTTGGGCGTGAGAACTAATGGGCTGGAGAAGCCTAGAGGGGAGGAATCGTTAGTAGGAAGGCAATGATGCAAAAGACAAAACCTTAAAAACGGTAATATCAAAGATCAGAAGAGTTAAAGCACTGTTGTTTTCAGGGGTTCTGCACACCTGTGAGAGCTGGACCTTGAGAAAGAGCAAGAGAGAAAGTGAGAGAAAAGATGCCTCTGAACTATGGATTTGGAGATAATGACTGAGACTACCATGGATTGTAGGAAGAACCAATAAATCAATTGAGGACCAAATAAAGACCGACTGGTCCCTAGAGGCATTGATCAGCAAACAAAAACTCACACTCTTTGGGCATGTGATGTGAACGGATGATAGTTTAGGGGGGGGGGAAATCTTAGCAAGATTGTGGGAAGTAGAAGTTGGGAGATTTAAAGGACAAGTTATCTAGAAGTAATAAGAAATTTTCTGACAGTGAGAACAATTAATCAATTGAATAGCTTGCCTCCCAGAGTTGTGGGTGCTCCATCACTGGAGGTTTTCAAAAATAGACTGGACTCCTACCTTGGACAGATATCTTTGGGTAGGACTAGAAAACCTCTTAAGGTCCCTTCCAGCCCTATGATTCTATGTTTTAATCATGAGTTGTCAGGTGCAAACAACCAGATCTATACGTATAGGATTCAAGCTGACTACTTTATCGTATTCTGTCTACAATACAAGAATCTTCCCAGGCTGCTTGCCTTCTCTTGGAACAAACAGATAAGGTTCCAGGGAACCTGGGGGGGGGGAGAGGGGGAAAGATCAACCCCAGGTCTCTTGCAGCTGTGGACTGACTCAAGACTGGCTGGCAATTTCCCAACATGAATCTACATGAGTGAAATCCTTGAAAGATTGAACTGATGCTCAAACTTAACAGACTGCTCTAACCTTATTGGATTCTTTTGATCTTATTGGACATGCCCTGTTCTTAAAAGGGCGTGTTTCCACCACAGACCATTTCTGTGTATGTGTAGGAGAAGACAGACAGAGTTTGGGGTTGCAGTCAAGAGAGGAATCAGCCTGGAATCCTCATGTTCCCATAACAGTCTAAGTCCAACTCCTCTTGAATTCTGTTGACTTTTATCTAGCACCAATTTAGTGCTGACTGTTAATTGACTAGATTCCTGGCTTGAGCAATGAATCATAAATCAACTGGAACTAAATGTGTGGTCCTGATTCTTCATGGCTGACAGTTTGGTTGCCAAAGCCTTTTCTGACCTTGGAATGATCCTCCGAGACATTTCAGAAACAGGACATGCCGACTTTAAATGGTCGCCAATCTTTGGGACCAACGACCAAGAGGTAAAAGAAAAGCCCCTTTGCATTTTTAAAAAGAGACTATATTATACATTTTGCACACTTTTCTCTTAGTATGCATTCTCCTATCTTTTCCTAACACATGCACTTAGTCTCTAGTGTTCTTGGATCAGAAACCTTTCTTTGCACTATTTTTAAGAATGGGTGCAAGCTTTTTTTTTTTAAGGGTTGAAAAGTGCATTGCTCCCCTGAGTGAAAACATCAGATGCTCAGGGAGCGGGGAAGTCTGACAATTGAAAAAGTATCTAGGCAGCTGTGTTGAACTGAAAGATCAAATGAATGGCTGAGCATGATGAGAATGATGGAACTATAGAATTTGGTTAGCCCTAGACTGCAGAAAGCTATATTAGAAAAAAAAAAACGGAAAACACAGCTGGATTTCTTTGGAGCACGGTGCTCATTAATATATTTTTTCATGGATTTCAATGAATTCAAAATGGAATTCCTGGAGCTTGTGCATTCTCTCGGATGCTCTGAAGTCTTCAGTGCATTAAAAAAAAGGCCAGGCAACAGCAACCTTCTGCATGGGTGCCCTCTAATTTAAAACTACAGGTAGTCCCTGCAACTGGGACCAGAATTTCCATTGCTAACTAAGGCAGTTATTAAGTGAGTCTATGCCTGATTTTATGACCTTTTTTTGACCATGGTTATCTAGTGAATCACTGAGGTTGTAAGTGAATCATGTGGTCATTAAGCACAACCAGCTTCCCCATTGACTGTGCTTGCTGGGAGAAACTGGAAAGTTCTTAAATTGGGATCACATGACCTGGGGACATTGCAACCATTACAAATACCTGCTAAGCACCCAGGACTATGGGGACAATGTGATGCAGTTACAAAAAAGGTGTTGAGACTCCTGCAAAGTGCAAAGAAGAGCAACTAAGATGATTAAAGGCTGGAGACTAAAACATAGGAAGAACGGTTGCAGGATTTGGGAATGGCCAGTCTACAGAGAAGAAGGACTAGGGGAGACATGATAGCAGTCTTCCAGTATTTGAGGGGCTGCCACAAAGAAGAGGGGGTCAAATTATTCTCCAAAGCACCAGAAGGCAAGACAAGAATCAATGCATGGAAACTAATCAAGGAGAGAAGCAACCTGGAATTAAGGAGAAATTTCCTAATAGTGAGATCAATTAATCAGTGGAACAACTTGCTTTCAGACGTTGTGGGTGCTTCATCACTCAAGATTTTTAAGAAGAGACTGGACAGTCACTTGTCTGACATGATATAGGGTCTCCTGCTTGAGCAGGGGGCTGGACTAGAAGACCTCCAAGGTCCCTTCCAGCTCCTATTCTATTCTGATTCTGATTCTGACTTTCTTCATTGCCATTGTAACTTTGGATCTCAGTTTACGGAAGGCTTAGTTAACAATCTTAATAGAAAAGACATAAGAAATGTTTTTAAAAACTTTCTGCAAGAAAGATCCCCAGACCATTTCTTATGCACAGCTCCTCTCGTCCCTAATGGCATTTTACAAATTTCACCCCTGTCAAGTGTTCTCTCCCTCCCATTTTGTCTTCGAATCCCAAATGGAAGCAACTAGAAAATGTTATTTTAAGCGGCATGGATGGGCAACCTTTTGAAGGTAGGTGTCCGTCTGGAAGGTGGAGGCCAGACCCCCTGCTGGGATAATGTCCCTCTTCAGTTTGTCAAAAACTATTGTAAGAAGCACTCAAGGGATGGTGTTATCTCAACAGGACAGGCGGACACCCCAGGGTGCCCAAGTACTTAAATTACAATCTTGCAAAGTGGAAGAAGGGTGGCAAAGATGGACATAGTTTTACCAAAGAATGCTGGATAAAAATAAGAAGTAAATGCTAGTAGCTACAATTTTACTCAAGCATAGGCAAACTCTTGCAGTTCTGTATGGGATGATTAAAGAGTATGCCTAGTGATTAATATTATTATTATGGCTGGTTGCACCATCGCCCAGATGTTTAGACTGGATTTGGCATTTTTATCCACCTATCAAATCTTTCCCAGGGACCTGGGATAGGCAGATGTAATAATTATTATTAGTATTATTACTATAACTGAAAACATCAAAAATAAGTGATCAAAAAATGATTTGGGATATTCCCCACATCACTCAAGCAAAAAACACAATAAAATTCTCAGCCATTTTTCGTACTAAATTGTCCCATTATTACTGCCAGCCTCTGAAGTTAGAGAGGCACACCTGCTGATTTCTCAATTTAATGTAAACTTATTTACATCATATTTACCAAACCAATTCACTCTGATATATATTTTTTCTGCATTCTAGCTAGACCATTTTTTTTTAACAGTCCATACTAAACCATTTACACGGTGGGAAAAATGCAGAAATCACACATTTTGGTCTAAACGGCATACAGAAAAGCATAATGATTATGGAGAAATTGCAGCAAAAAAAAATCCCTAAATAAGATAGGAGAAATCATATTTAAAAGATAAATATCTTCTTTAAAGCAAACGGATGGGAAAACGCAACAAGGGAGGTTTGAAAATGGAGAAATACGAAAGTGTATGAAACGGGACAGGAAATATTTACCCGTCTGCGTGGCTTCACTCTTTATCCATCTTGCTTACTTTGGTAACGTTTATGCTTGGCACATGCAATGTTATACAACTCACAGAGAGATGAAGTTTAACTCTAACCAAGGTAGCTGAAACTGCACTTAAAGTTTTGGAGATGTAAGGATGTTCAACAGGCAGAAGAAAAGGTGTGTGTGTGCTACGTTCCTCATGGTGCAATTGTGTAAAAACTTTAGTTACCGTATATCTCCAGGGATTATTACATCCCTTCCCAAAAATGGTTAATGGAGTTGGGCGGTGTGGGGAGGTGGAGCCCAACATCTGTGAAATGTGTACTTTTAACATTTCTGGCAGCGGAATGTTTCTGACTGCTCCTGTCTCTCAGTTGTGTGTTTGTTGATTTGGCTGGTTGAAGGATCAGTTANTAATAATAGTAAAGTTGGAAGGGACCTTGAAGGTCATCTAGTCCAACCCCCTGCTCAGGCAGGAAACCCTATACCATTTCAGACAAATGGCTGTCCAGTCTCTTCTTAAAAACTTCCAATGTTGGAGCATTCACCGCTTCTGGAGGCAGGTTGTTCCACTGGTTAATTGTTCTCACTGTCAGGAAGTTTCTCCTTAGTTTTAGGTTGCTTCTCTCCTTGATGAGTTTCCACCCGTTGCTTCTTGTCCTGCCTCCAGGCGCTTTGGAGAATAGCTTGACTCCCTCTTCTTTGTGGCAACCCCTGAGATATTGGAACACTGCTATCATGTCCCCCCTCATCCTTCTCTTCATTAAACTAGACATACCCAATTCCAGCAGCCGTTCCTTATATGCTTTAGCCTCCAGTATAGAATAGAATAGAATAGAATAGAATAGAATAGAATAGAATAGAATAGAGTTGGAAGGGACCTTGGAGGTCTTCTAGTCCAGCCCCCTGCTCAAGCAGGAAAACCTATACTATTTCAGACAAGTGACTGTCCAGTCTCTTAAAAATCTCCAGTGATGGAGCGCCCATGATTTCTGGAGGCAAGCTGTTCCGCTGATTAATTGTCCTCACTTAATTCCAGGTTGCTTCTCTCTTTGATCAGTTTCAACCATTGTTTCTCGTCCTGCCCTCTGGTGCTTTGGAGAATAATTTGACCCCCTCTTTTTTATGGTAGCCCCTCAAATACTGAAACACTGCTATCATGCCACCTCCCAGTCCTTTTTTTCCCTTTAGACTAGCCAAACTCAAGTCCTGCAGCCGTTCTTCATATGTTTTAGTCTCCAGGCCTTTGATCATCTTAGTTGCTCTTCTCTGAACTTTTTCCAAAGTCTCAACATTTTTTTTGTGATATGGTGACCAAAACTGGCTGCAGTATTCCAGGTGTGGCCTCACGAGGGTTTTATAAAGCGGTACTAATACTTCACGTAATCTTGATTCTATGCCTCTGTTTATACAATCCAGGATTGTGTTAGCTTTCTTGGCTGCTGCTGCACAATATGAAAGCTTCCATTCTACCAGTTGCAAGGACGAATTGACTTATGGCCACAGCTGGGACCAGAATTTCCATTCTAAGCAAGGAAGTTGTTAAGTGATTCATGTCCAACTTTATGTCCTTTTTTTTGCCATGGTCGTTAAGCGAATCATTGTAGCAGTGAAATGGTCTTTAAATGATCTGGCTTTTTCCACTGACTTTGCTTGGCTGGGAAGGTTGCAGTAGTGATCAAGTGAGCTCATAAATACATGCCGGTTGCTAAAGGCCTGATTTTTTTATCATGGGATGCGGGGATGCCGCAACAGTTATCAGTGCAAGCACCACTTTTTTCAGAGCCATTGTAACTTTGAACGGTTGCTAGGTGACACTAGTTATTTTGCTTTCTTCTTCTTTCTCCTTCTCCTATCCCCTTCTAATTTCTCTTCCCGTTTTCTTTCATGTAGTCCTTCTCCTCCTTCTCCTTCTTCTCCTGCTCCTCTTTCTCCTTTCTCTTATCCCCTTCTCCTATCCCATCTCCTTTCTCCTTCTCCTCCTTCTCCTGTTGCTTCTCCTCCTCCTTCTCGTCCTCCTCCTCCTCTTTCTCCTTTCTCTTATCCCCTTCTCCCACTCTTTTTTCCTTCTCCTCCTTCTCCATCCATGTTCCCTTCTCCTTTCTCTTCTCCTTTTCTCTCATGTACTCTTCTCCTCCCTCAAAACAACAACAACAAAAACCAACCTACCCAACCAAGGTTAGGTTCAATTTCAGCACCATGGAAAGCTCTCAGAGCTCTCTCCTAATCCCGGGATTTTCAAATGATGTTCCATGAAAACTCTAGAGCTTGGCAAGAAGTTGACTAGAGGCACCATGAGAAGCTAAGGGGGAAAAAAAGTTCTTTCATATGCAGTTGGGGCATCCATAATACTTTTTCTAAAGTTGAGAAAAGATGAGAGTTGCCTACAGAAGTTGTGGATGCTCCATCACTGGAGATTTTTAAGAAGAGACTGGACAATTTGTCTGGAATGGTGTAGGGTTTCCTGCTTGAGCAGGGGGTTGGACTAGAAAACCTCCAAGGTCCCTTCCAACTCAGTTATTCTGTTATTCCTTATTCTGAAAAAAACCCTACTGATTCTAGGAGTTAAACCACCTAGAAAAAAATCCCATCTGTTACAAGGCTGGCCCCAGTTTACATGAGAAAACAGTGACCCCTCGTTAATACCATTCTGACATGCTGCTTATTGTTTTTACTTGTTTTATTTCCTTGCACTTGGAAACAGAAGCAATAAATTTCCTGGGAAATGAAACTCGCTTATCAGATTTCCCAAGCATCGAGTTTCATATTAGGAAAGTAAAGAAATCATCCTAACTGGGTCCAATATTGCTGTAAACCAATATACACAAACCTGGACCAGAGATTAAAGCTTTGCGTAGGGTTTTCTCATGTTTTCCAGTGCCAGACAGGAAGGGACTTTGGAGGCTTTGTTTTTTAAGAGCGATCAGTTTATCCTCTCCATTTCTACTTTTCAAATAAAGTAAAACAAAATAAATGCTACTCTCATATCCATTGCATTCTGATTTGCAGGAATTATACAGAATATTGAAAGAGGCAATATCCTATCCGCTCCAGAGAGAAATGCTTTTTGACAAAGATGAAACCCGGTGAAGCCAGAAAACACAATAAGGAAGTAAAGTTTGTAAAAGTATTAAAAACACAGAGGAGCAGGATTTAAAGAGCAAGCCAGTAAAGAGCTCGCAATGGTGAGTGCCCCCTGTCTTGGGCAGAGTGTTGGATTAGAACAGTGGCGGCGAACCTATGGCACGGGTGCCAGAGGTGGCACTCAGAGCCCTCTCTGTGGGTATGGGCATCGTCACCCCAGCCCCACCTCCCCCTGCAGCCCCCTCCTCACCAGCAGCTCCCCCTGAGCACCCCCAAGTGCAGCCTGCACAGAGCAGCACAGCCAAGGACACGGCAGCTGGGCAGCAGGGACAAGACTCCGCCTTCGTGCCCCATCACGCGCAGTTGATGCTGCAGGGCGTGGGTGGAGAGCGTGGCCGCCATGGCACTGCTGGGCTGCCTGGGCAATCTGTGGCAGGCCATGGAGGTGGTGGGTGGCCCTGTGGGCGGGTGGGGGTGGAGCGGGCAGGGCAGGGCAGGGGGCAGAGTGGAGATGGGCAGGGATGGGGCTGGTTTGGGGGCACTCATTCTCTAAAAGGTTTGCCATCACTGGACTAGAAGGTCCCTTCCAGCTCTATGATTCTAAGTCCACAAACATTGAAGTTGTGGGTGCTCCATCACTGGAGGTTTTTAAGAAGTGATAGGACAGCCATTTATGGCAATGGAGGAAAGGCAATGAATTGGAATATCTGACAAATGTACTGGGTGTCAGGTTAGAAACTGTAAGCAGGATCTCTCTGTACTACAGAGTTTTGCTACAAGCTTTGTTTGTTTTGTGGTGCTGTTCTTTTTTTCCATCTTTTACATTGGGAATTTCAAAGCATGCTTTTTTAGTTGAACCAGCCTAAGGCATTTTACTGCCTGAGGTGAAAAAATATATCACTATTTCAGATGTAAAACAAGGCTGGTGGACCTGTATGGACTGGCTGTGATCCGCCGCAATGGGGTGTTTTGTCTGCAGGGAGATGAATGCCTCCACCTTGATAAAGGAAACAGACATAACCAAATGAGCAATTCAGCTTAATCAGATACTTTGATATTAGGGTCTTCTAAATATATCTAAAGCATTTTCTTAACGTAGGTTTGAATGATAAAATATTTCAAAATCAGACCATACAGTGCCATAACTTACTCAGAGTAAGTACTATTTGAATAATAATAATAATATGGTGCATTGAAAGGTCTGCAAGAAATACCATTTGCCTGCAAGCAAGAACTGGTGGGACTATAAAATAGAGAAAGTAATAGAAAATGAAGACGCTAAAGAGCTCTGGGACTTCAAATAGATGGGCATCTGCTGCATAACAACCCAGATTTAACAATTGTGAATAAGAAAGAGAAAAAAAGTCTGGATAGTGGACATGGCAGTACCTGTATAAAGCAGAAGAGAAGAGAAGCAACTGGAGAAGGTAACAAAATACAAAGACCTGCAAATAGAAGTAAAATGACTGTGGCAAAAGGAAGCTAAGGTAATTCCAATAGTTATAGGTGCCTTTGGTGCAATCCCAAAACAACTGGAGCACCATTTGAACACTGTTGCTATTGACAAATTCACCATCAGTCAACTGCAAAAGGCAGCTCTGCTCGGAACAGCTTTCATCCTGTGATGGTATCTGTAAAACATCCACATCTGCCTATCCCAGGTCCTTGGGAAGGACTCAATAGGTGGCCAAAAAATGCCAAATCCAGTCTGAACATCTGGCTGACTGTCTGGCAAACCAGAATAATAAAACTATTGGGTATATACATATAGGACTGCAGCATCCAAGAGTAATCAAGAGAATCTTCTATGGCTACATCAGGATGTTCCACTGGATTGAGTGGGACATCTGTTTGAATAGAGTTATAAAGGACAGTGATGTCCTTAGCAGCAGAAATGTGTGTGACTCATGAGTGTTGGGGGGGGGAGTGATGTCATCGCATCATTGAATAAATATGTGCATGATGACATCATGATGCAATTGTGGCTACTGCTGGGCAACTAGGATCCATGTGATTTCAGTGAAACAACTACATTGCTCATAATAGCATGTTACAAGAAGAGAATTATTAAGCCTTCGGGAAAAAGGAGAATCAGATTGAGCAAAGATTCAGTACAGATGTGCAGATCATTTTTATTGAGCAGATTGCTTCAAAGGTGCAGAGAAGAGCAACAAAGATGATTAGGGGACTGCAGGCTAAAATATATGAAGAACAGTTGCAGGAACTGGGCATGTCCAGCCTAATGAAGATAAGGTTTAGGGGTGACATGATAGCAGTCTTCCAATATCTGAGGGGCTGTCACAAAGAACAGGGAGTCAGCCTGTTCTCCAAAACACCCGAAGGCAGAACAAGAAGCAATGGATGGAAACTAATCAAGGAGAGATCCAATCCAGAACACACGGTTTGTAACAGGTATAACTATGGATAAAAAATTTGCAACCACCTTGAAGATTTCTGAAGAGTGGCCAGCCAGGAGTAGGGGAGCAACTTCTTGACCACAATAGCAGTTAGAATGATTAACAATAATGAGTATTAAGCTTGACTGCCACTGAGTGTACAATGGATGTTTTAATAGATCCAAACTAGAACTAAGGAGAATTTTCCTGACAATGAGAACAATTAATCAGTGGAACGGCTTGCCTCCAGAAGTTGTGGGTGCTCCATCATCGGAGATTTTTAAGAAGTGATTGGACAGCCATTTGTCCAGAGTCTCCTGCATGAGCAGGGCGTTGGACTGGAAGATTTCCAAAGTCCCTTCCATCTCTGTTATTTTGTAATCCAGTTAAAGCAGTGTTTCTCTTTCATTGCTGGCTGTGGAATTCTGGGAGTTGAAGTCCACATGCCTTAAAATTGTCAAGGTTGAGAAACACTAAGTTAAAGGTTGACATTCTCACTTGCTGTAGGATTCCAAGGACAGACTGAAGCACATCAACGTTTCTGCTAGGTTTCTCCTGAGGGACATTCAGAGTTTCCCGACGGTTCTTTCCTTTTTAAGGATTTTCTTTCTCCCCCCACTCCCATATTAAAGCACAATATTCCCCTCCCCCCCCCTCCACAGCTCTAAATTAGCCAAATAAAGAATTGCTAACTAAGCAATCGAAGTAGCATATATGCAAGGAAGGGGACAAGGAAGCCAATTTTGTTTTCCATTTGGGCACCACCAGGAGGCACTGCCGCCTGTCTTTTGAAGTTAGTATTTAAAAGAAAAAGAGAGAGAGAGAGAGAGTTGTAGGCAAGGATTTACAGCCAGAAATTCTCCCAAAAGCCAGAGGATTAGAAGTGCCTATTCAATGCCAGCGTTCCTATGGTGTCATTCCTTATTTAATGGCTGTCAGTAAGGGGGAGAGAGACAACGCCGTGGGTAATTAAAGGCAAATTGCGAGCTGAAGATGACTGCACAAGAATGATATTGCCATTAATACTGATTTAACATGCACCTGGGTAAGGTGAGAGAGCAATGCTACATAAAAGGAGAAAAAAAAATATATCAAAGGCTCAGGGCTTGGCTAATTCCAAGATGTATTTTCAGCCAATCTGGTTGTTGTTGGTTTTTTTTTTTTTAAAAAAAACAAAACACAAAAACAAAAAACCTCAGGCAATAAAATTATCACAATCCTGAAATGAATATGTTCCATATGTTGACAGAAGACAGGAAAACCTCCAGCCCAGGGTTTTTTCATCAAGAAGAGATCTGGGTCCCTCTCTCAGGAGACCAGAAGGAAGCTTTCCTTTTGATGTTTGGCCACATCTTAGTTTTAAGCTGCGCCTTCAATCTTCCGCCCCGTTGCAGAACAGAGATGGAGAAAGATCTTTGTTAGTAATTAAAAAAAAAAAAAAAAGATCACGAGAGAATAAAGTCGTAATTTGTTTTTTTTTTTATCCAAAAGAGAGGGAAAAAAAGGGGGGGGAGATGCGGATGTATTACAGGTGTGATTGTGTCTGCATTAAAATTTCACACCTGACATTTAATAGAGACTGGAGGTACAATTCATTTGAAAAGAAAAGCTTGTGATGATAGAAGCAGAGAGGCCGAAGATTAAACAAGGAGGCTGCAACGGTTACTCTATATTGTAATGGCAGGGAAGGAAACAGCATTTCAATTTTAAAACTAAAAAGACAAAACCCCAGCTTTAATGTTGACAAAGAGCTGGTTTCTTGATGATTAGAGGAGCAAATGGACAGAAAACTCACCGTCTCCTAATTATAAAACCAACCAATCACCCTTTTTATAAAGCAACCATACTTTTGTGCTGAACATGGGAGGAATTAAAAACACACATATTATATATATAAAACAAGTGCAATCTATTACTGAGACCACAGGGGTGACTGATATTTCTTTTTCTGCCTCATCTCCCGTTCTCTTTCTTTCCTTTTCTCTCTCTCTCTCTTTCTCTCATTCTCTCTCTGGTTTAACTTAACTGAAATATGCGCCTTTCAGACAGGGTTATCAGGCTGTCAAGGTCCTGGAAAAAATTAATCACCAGAGACCAATAGAAGATTTACAATCACTTTATAGAGAAGCCAAAACCAAAGAAAGAGAGACCAAGAAAGAGAGATAAAAAAGAGTAAGACAACAGAAAAGGAAATGCCTGGGTGTGGGGAAGGAAGGAAGGAAAAAGAGGAAAGAGAAGAGGAAGGAAGGAGAAAGAGAGGGCAGGTAGGAGAGGAAAAAGTGGGAAGGAAAAAAGGAAAAAGGAAGGAGGGAAGGAAGGAAGGAAGGAGAAAGAGAGCAGGTAGGAAAGGAAAGAAAAGGAAGAAGGAAAGAAAAAAAGAGGGAAGAAGGAAGGAAGGAAGGAAGGAAGGAAAAAGAGGGCAGGTATGTATGTATGTATGTATGTATGTATGAATGAATGACTGGATTTATTTGCAAAGATGTCATCTGACTTGAAAAAAGACAACATAAATTAGGATAGTGAACAAGAAGTAGAAGGAGGGATGAAGGAACATGCTAAGCAAAGTGTCCTTTAGTACATGGCATGACCGGCCATGTTCAGCTTGACTTATTTTTTTGTGACTAGGGAGCCATAGAAATAGAATAGAATAGAATAGAATAGAATAGAATAATCTTCATTGGCCAAGTGTGATTGGACACACAAGAAATTTGCCTCTGGTCATAAGCTGACATATACTGTATCTCAAATTGAAAAATGTGCCACTACAGATTTTTTTTTAAATTATAAACATGAGGTGGATAAACTGTGGCCCAGGGATGAATGTACCTTAACTATTTTTGCAGGCCTCTGATCATCTCACTGTTTTGAGGTCATATAGCTACCCAAATGAGCTTAACAAAACTCTTATACTCTGTCTGGCAGCAAAAAAAGCAACCTCTAAAAGATATGCCATTACTACTCTTCTATAATCCCTGGCCTCCAGGAAGATTATCTATTTTAATTTCCTACATACCTTTTTTTTAATGACAGCTTACTTTTTTTCCTCCCTCTCTTTGCGATGATGATGAATATTTTAAAAACTCAAAACATTTGGAAGTTTTTTTTAAGAACCAATTTGCCATAGTATTTCTCCATTTGGGTTAATGAAAACCTGTACTACTTGCAGAAAAGAATATGAGATGTTGTTCTGTTTTAAACTACTAGTAGTAATTTAATTATAGACATTTCGTAGAATCATAGGGCTGTAAGGGACCCCCCATGCCTGAGGCATCCTGGAGAAATGATTGTCCAATCTCTTCTTGAGAACCTCCACTGATGTAGCACCCACAATTCCAGGAGGCAAGCTGTTCCATTGATTAATAGTTCTCATTGTTAAGAAATTTCTCCATCATTCCAGGTTGGATCGCTCTTTAACAAGTTCCCACCAATTCCACGCATTTCAAAGAAGAACCACACTTAGAAAGCCTTCAGATGTCTTCCCAAACCTGGATTAACGTCTCTGAGATAGATTATTTCCAGGTTTTCCCTCCATGTCTTTTAGATGAAAATTTTATTAACTACATTGGTTAAGCAGAAGTGGCAAAAACCTTTGGACTAATTGTCTTCGCTTGCTGTCGTATTCTTTTGGCCTGAATCAAAGCACAAAACATTCCTTGCAGCTTGTTTGATGCTGGATTCTTGTATTTCTTCTTTCAAAGAAAAGAAATGGCAAGGACTAGAGCAGAACTTTGACATTCTTATTCTTGATGAATCTCAGCCTGTTTGGTAGCTTCTGATCTATTGCTTTCTGCCACTTTTCAAAGTTTTCTCAAATGGCTTTCATATTCTCTTGGAAAAGCACAGGACTGGCTCGTTTCTCTCTCTCTCTCTAACGAAATTTTTTCAACACTTTTACTTATAATGTGAAATTATCTTTGACACGATTAATCACCTCGTTTGCATCTTGGAAGGGCACCCCAATTTTCTTTGGCACCAGAGAGGAGGAACTAATGAATGGGGAACAGAGAAGGGAAACAGTTCCGAACAATAGAGACTAACAATCTAGGATGCGTAAGATTTTCCTGGAGGAAGATAAGAGTGGCGCAGGCACATAATTGAGCCCAAACTTTCGGTTGCTAACTGGGACAGTTGTTAAGTTTTGCTCCGCTTAATGACTTTTCTTGCCACAGCTGTTAAGGGAATCCCTGCAGTTGTTAAATTAGCAACACCGGTGTTAAGTGAATCTGGCTTTCCCACTGACTTTGGCTTGGCAGAAGATCGCAAAAGGGGATCACATGACCCTGGGATGCTGCAACGGTCATAAATACATGCCAGTTGCCAATCGTCAACATTTCGATCACGTGATCAATGGGGATGCTGTGATAGTATGAGGAGGGCTCATAAGTCACTTTTTTTTCCCAGTGCCGTTTTAACTTTGAACGATTGCTAAATGAATGGTTGTAAGAGAAGGACTCCTTGCAAAACAGACCCCATCCAGTGAGAGATGCTATTTTTGTAGTCAGTAGGGAACCTGATACCACCTCACAATGCTCTTCACCTGCAGCCATTTTTCTATTTTTGGTGTTCTTCACTTGGAAACGTGTAAGCATTTCTGCTCAAATTCTTTCAGCAACTATGACAGGTGCAGAAGTATGGACCAAAAGGCTGTCTCTGTTTCTGCACCTACTGCCTTCACTGTTTTATTCAGTTTTTCTCTTTAAGAATTGGCATTTAAGGTTTGTGGGGTTTTTTTTAATGGTATTATTGCTCTGTTATATTGTAATCACCTATAGACGTTTGAATTTGGTGGGATGTAAGCATCACAATAAGTAAGTACATAAAGAAACCTAAACAATAAAGTCTGACTTTTTGTTAAGGGTTAAATCCAATAATGCTTCCTGCCGGGTCTTCAGGAATGTTTCATAAAAATTTATTGCTCTTGTTTATTAGCAGTTTTGTACCAGTGTTTGTGAAAGCAGGCATGCTCTGTGAGTTTTGTGGAAAATGAAAGAACATGTTATATTAGTCAGAGGGGCCTCAGATAATATATCAGAATAGATCATGGATGGTGCAGTTTAAATCCACCAGTGGGCTCAGGATTTTTGAAAAATCGTTGGCAATTTTAAATCAATTCCTTCTGTCAGGGTTGTCATGATTCCACTCTGCTCTGTGATGAATTTCCCTCATGTTTGCTCCTTCATGGTTTATTTCTTCCCTGTCTACTATGCTCACAAATATTCCCTACAGTCTTTTATTATTGCTTTTACGTTTGCTTGTTCGGCTAGAAGACAAACAGATTCTACTGTCTTGTCAACCAATTTCTGTCTTCCTTGATGTCCATGCAACACCACTATATTAAGGAAGTGCTTGTTCCTTTATATCTTGCCTGGATCTAGACTGATCATTACTTTCATGTGATGCAGCTGCCCCTTCTCCCTACAGTATTGTAGGAATGGAAAAGGTAGGCACAATAGTCTGAAAATGAACAGGATGTTTTCTTAGAGGAAGA